>NW_010134380.1:3461-13886 GCF_000699245.1 Pterocles gutturalis | reverse complement strand
CAGGGCGGATAAATACAGAAGAATTTCAAGCGCATCCAGCAGCAAGCGTGAGCCGGTTTGGAAATGCTGAGAAGGGGATGTGCCCGTGCATCCCTGCCCCGGCAGCACCTCCGCCCACCCCAGCGCGGGGGCAAGGAAGGGGGTGACAGTAATGAGGCTGGAGCGTACGCCGCGCTTCCTTCTGTTTGGGAAACAGAAAGTTCAATGTCAAGAAATGCGCAGTCTGTGCGAGCTCATTTTTTTTTACCTCCCAGTGAAGTCTCGAGACGTTTCGCTTTGACAAGCAAAAGGAAGGGATTTTATCACTGGCTGAAATCAAACGCACACACAGACGGGAATAAATGGGCTGCACGTCTCATCACGCTCCTAAGGGATGCAGAATGTTCCTGCCACAGCAGAGGAGGGCACCCAAAGCAGTGGGGAGGGGGGGGGCAGCAGGGGAGCCCAGCCACCCGGGCACAAGCAGGGATTGCAGCGGGTCTGACCCTAAAACCGGACCTGAAACCTGCCGGACCGCCCCACCCCGCCCTTACGTCCAAACTGGAAAGAGGAAGGAGTAACTCACCAGTTAGGATCTCAGATCCAATCTCAAAACACACAAGAAGGGGGAGAGTGGCAATGTCACTGCGTCCCCAGTCACAACTCAATGGTTTGCACCGACACGGTCAAAGCTGAGAAAAAACCCAGATGCAGGAACCCCATCCCCATCCCTGGAGGGGTTCAAGGCCAGGCTGGATGAGGCTTTGGGCAACCTGGGCTGGTGGGAGGTGTCCCTGCCCATGGCAGGGGGTGGCACTGGATGGGCTCTAAGGTCCCTTCCCACCCAAACCATCCTGGGATTCTGTAACTAGTTGCTTCTCTTCTGTACCTGTTAAATGCAACATTAAACTCTGTTTTATTCTATTGACACTAAAGAACATTTTATAAAAACGTAGGTACAAATGAAAAGTCTAATAAAAACACGAGCATGCCTGCAAAGACGGAGCGTGGATAATCCATACACAAGCAGGTTTGCTGCATCCCCACTTTTGTCAATTTATTTTAAAAGGAGCCAGTTTCACCTGCATGAATAATTTTGCTTTGTGCAGACCACAGACTCATGCGTCTGTAGATGAAAAAAGCCCACAGACACACATAGCTGGAGATAAACGTACAGATACAAGCACATCTTCAACCCCAACCCACAGACCCATGGACACACCTCATCCCTTTCTCATGAACACAAGCCACCGTGTGCAAGGTTAAATTAAGCTACTCCACCTGTGGGACAAGCTCAGATTTAATTTGCTATCAAAGAAGAGGAATTAATCTCGCATGATGAGCTTAACCCAAGCCTTGGGGCCATGCCCAATGGCCATGCCAACGTTGTGGGCTTGGGGGGCCACAAACCACTGTCACCCCCCAAAATCTCCCACCCATCACTCTGCTGGCTTCTCATCTCATCTGTCCCCAACAAGCTGAAAACCCTCATGATCTCAGGTGACCCCAATAAATTCCTTTTTAACGTCCTCCTCTTGCCCTGTGTGATTCCACCCTTTCTGCTTTTTCCTTGCTCGTGGGCTGGTATGTTCAAGTATCCCCAGGTTTAACACGGCTGTGCCCCCCACCTCCCACACCGGGGAAAAATCCCCAGTGTGTCCCTCTAGAATGCCACGTTGGCCTTCAACATTATTCTTCTTGGTGAAAAGAAGACAGCAGTAATTCACTGCTAATTTAGTAAAAGACATTTTTGTGTCCTATCGTTTCTTTTCT
Organism: Pterocles gutturalis; assembly: GCF_000699245.1. Classification (NCBI taxonomy): domain Eukaryota; kingdom Metazoa; phylum Chordata; class Aves; order Pterocliformes; family Pteroclidae; genus Pterocles; species Pterocles gutturalis. Next base: position 12,134 of record NW_010134380.1, on the reverse strand, counting down.
ATCCTACCACCTGGAGATTTTGCATTTTTGCATTTTCTCTCCCTGCTCCCGTTTTTATGGTCTCTCCCTTCATGTTTCCAACCTTTCCCTTCATCCAGCATCCTGAACTTGATGTGGATAATTGCAGGGAACATGGCAGTAATCAAACGGTGGCTGGGTGGGAAGGATAATAAGTCTTTCTCCTGTTTTTTTTCTCCTATAGCTTCTCAGACAGTTGAATAATTACCCTCCACTAAAGACCCAAACGAAAGACTAGCAATTGCAGTATCAACATGATGGAAATTAATATAATTCTCAGGGCTCTGATCAGAACCCGCTTCTGCCTCACTTCTGGGTCTAAGCACCGCTGAGTGCCCTGCCTCCTACTCCTACACGCTTCCAAAAAATCACCATATTCTTCATTTTGATCTTTATCCATCCAGTGCCACACCTACATCCTTAAATTATTTATGAATTAGAGGATTCAATGCCCTTGCAAGCCCTGCTAAGGACCAGTCCTAGTCCCCTCGGTCCATCCTGGCAGCCCCAACGCCGATGCTCCACTAGAGGAACGTCGAATGTTTTGTGAAAAATTGCCCAGACTCCTCCAAACCATTTTCTAGGAAACCAGCACGTAACATTTTTCCACATCTTTCAGCACAGTCCCGCAATGCGGCCATTGCGCAGCTGGCCCGTTATCGGTGCCGGCTTGAAACACTCCAGACCCTTCGGCACCTTGATTCCCTCAATCAACAGCAGGTTGCTGCGAAGGCTCAGGAATGTTCTCTGTCCTCGAAAGGCACCGACGCAGCAGCCTGAAAAAAATCAGCTGATATTTTTGGGTATCTTGAGACAAACCAGCAGCACAGCACGTTCGTAAAAACTACGCATGTTCGACGCTGGCTCCTTCCAGATTAAAGACCTTATGCTAATGCAAGAGTATTTGGAGGTTTTCATCCCAGATAAATAAATAAATGTAAAGGAATATTTTTTTCTTCCTCCTAGCTGTTAATAGTGGAATAATCAGCACAACATGCCAACACTTATAACTGAAAAGCATTAAAACCATTCAGAAATGAACTTCTCTAACGCCGCTCCCCGGAATTTTATCAGCTGGTTTGCAGAGCGGTATCGACCCTTTCGCGAATGTTTATATTGTTGGGGTTTTTTTTTTGTCACATGCCGCTGCCACGGGCTGTGTTGGGGAGTACAAAGCTAGCTATTGATTTGGAAAGGACGTGATGGCTTGTGCAGCAAACCCGCTCCTGGGCCGCGCAGAAGCTTTCATTCATTCTTTCTTTCTGGCCACGCTGATTCATAATGATGAAATCCTGATTTGCAATTCAAATCTCCTTCTTTCTCTCAACTAGGCTGCCCAAGGACTGACCCGAGAGCTCCAGGAACATTACCTTGGCAACCCCGACATTAAATTCTCTGTGCAACACCGAAAATCACACTTATTTAAGAAATGCAATCATAAACCCTACATCCATTCAAAAGAATCAGCTCATCAAACATCATTTTAAGATAATCTGTTTTTCTTGAATTTTGGAATTCTCTTCACCAAATAATAAGCTGTGTCTGCCACGAGCTGGCTTAAAACCTGCAGGTAATTTGGTGTGCTGGGAAATCACGGGCTCCCAGACCTGACCTGGACCTCACGCAGGCTCTCCTGCAACGCGCACACGCCGGAGCTGGCAGGAACACCAGCCGAGGACAAGCCGAGCGTTGGGCTGCGGAGAGCAGCAGGCGTAATTACAGGTATGCATTCACCAGGGACAGGCTCAGTGCAATCTCTTGCCAATGCAGATGTCTGGTTAATTATCAACTCAACTCTTCGGGGCTGGTTTTTCCCCAGCTCCCTACCCCGTGTGCTGGGTGTTTGAGAGGTGCTGAGGGGCTCCCTCACGCCGTCTGACACCCACCTTGGACTCGGGTAAATCCAGGCGGGAGGTGGCACAAGCACCTCGTGTTTTCCAAAAGCGGGATCACTGAAAGTCGTTTGGCAGCAGGAAGCCGCAGCTTCTGGAGCGATGCTCGCAATATACCCTGAATGTCTCCTCCAGAAATGCAAAAACATTGGCCCCCGCAGGACAATTCATCCTTTCAAAACAGACACATCACCTCCAACTTTCACACAAACACCTTCCTTCGCCTCTTCCCGTAAATAAAGCAGTATTTTCAAATGGGTAACATTCAAGCCAAGGAACTTAACATGGTGGAGGAGATGTTTCAAAGCAAACCATTCACACAAAGAGGGATAAATCCAAGAGAATCACTGAATCACAGAATCCCAGGATGGTTTGGGTGGGAAGGGATCTTAAAGCCCACCCAGTCCCACCCCCTGCCATGGGCAGGGACACCTCCCACTAGCCCAGGTTGCCCAAAGCCTCATCCAGCCTGGCCTTGAACCCCTCCAGGGATGGGGCATCCACAGCTTCTCTGGGCAACCTGGGCCACCGCCTCACCCCCCGCACAGCCGACACGCAGGACCCAGCCCGGATGTCGTACCGCAGCCCAGGGAGCCACCAGCGATGTACCAGACTGGTGTGGGCGAGGGGAGAGAGTCAGAAAGAGCCTGTGCAGGAAACAGAGGAAACTAAACAAAGGGGAAAAAAATTGGAAAATCAGCTCACTGGTACTCGATCCACCCTGCAACTTCCCAGTGAATGTTTCTGAAAAGTTTCCAACAGAAAATAACATAATGAATCAACAACGGCAGCTGGTTTGTGAACACTGAGGAGCGTGTTCTTCAGAACCATCTCCAAGGGGTCTCAGCACTGACTTAGCTTGTGATTAATTAGTGGGTGAGTTTTAATCTATTTTATGTCAACAGTATAGATGATGACATCTTTAGGATGCACATTTTTGGTGAGAGCACACCAAAATCTCGAAGCTGGGGGAATGTGCTGTACACAGAAGAAGCGCACGCACCGAACAGGTTTCCATCTGGATTATATTGTGATTTACAATTTTATCACATCTTTAGGGAGCTTTAATTTTATGTTCCACTTTGGCTACTTCCAACCTCTAAAGCTCTCGGCAAAACCACTTGTGGAAGAGATGCTGCAGCGGATGCAAAGTGACCAACCCAAAACCAGGCACCATTTATCCAATGGAAACAAACTGCCACATATTTTTCAGAATGAGCTTTATGCCCAAGATGAGATTTAGTTGCTCTCGATGCTCTGCTTCTTTGGAGACGCAGTTGTCTTTCCCTTGGTTAGGGAAGAAGCCCTGACGGCAGCTTTCTGGATGAAATTAAATGAAGCAACAGAGAAAAAGCGCTGCAATTCCTTCCACATCAGAACATCATCACCTGGAAACAGATGAATAATTAGCGCCTAGGCATCTCAGAGTAGCTAGGTGGTAACGTCTCGAGCACCATGAGGCTTCCCGAGCTTTCCGAGCCGTGACTTCGCGTCCCCCCTCCATCGGTGGAGCCATCTGGAAAAGCAGATGCCAAACTGACGCCGGTGCGCTCTTCCATCTTCCCACTCCCTGCTGCTGGCCAGGAAGAAAATCCGAGCCCCACACCAGGCTGGATGTCTTCTGGATGAGTAATAAACCCCCACCAACAGCCCCGGGCTCTGACACGGCCCCGGCATTTGCAGACTCCAGCCTCTGAAGCGGGACTCAAATGTAGGTACCTGCGTAAGGATGGGATTTCAATCAAACATGAGGAGCAGGGCAGCGGGTGGGAAGGCGCTCAGCAGCAACCAGCTTTGCTGGCTTCCCTAGGCATCATCGACGGCACTGATTTGTACGTGAAAAAAATAATTGCCTCTTTAACATGGGCCATAATATTATGACTTATAACCCTCAACAATTTTTCCTGGTGTGTTTTCAACCCTTTCAGCTGTAGTTTTTGAGCGCATTAGCTTTCCTATCTCCTTGAGTGAAGAAGGGGTATTTTTACACGATGGCATTTTGTGTTAAAACAAGCAGACGACAATTTCGGGAGCGCAGTACTTAAGGAGCTATTTCCTGACAGGAGACGGGGGAAAGCAGCATTTCCTCAGGCACTCAGATTGCTCCTTTCTGCTCTCTCCCATCATGTTAACTCCCATCATGCTCTCAATTTCCTTTGAATACAAACCCATCTGCATGAAAATATTTTAAAATATTTTCCATTACGTCTGATTTCACGACAGGGAAGAAGCCCCAGAAAAGACGGGAAAATGTAATTCTCCATACGCTTCCTCCATTGAAAGCCTCTTCCATCCACCACGGGCCATGGCCATGGTGGGAACCCCAGGAGAGGCTTCCAAATCTTTCCAAATTTACCACTTAGCACATTTTGGATATGAAATGGCCACCTGTCACCACCGTACCCATCCCCAGGCATCACATCCTGGCAGCAGTGGAATAGGAAGGGAGAACACAAGCACTTGCAGAAACTGAGCAGAACCAGCTGGGGCAGGACAGCGAGAGGGCTCTTACCTACAAGTCTAGGCACAAGGCTCTTCGTCTGCCTTTAACAAATATTACAATCCCCAATTATTGCTCTAAAGAAGATAACAGAATATCTTGAACCTTGAAAGTAGGGAATCTCCAGTTTCTCAAACCCCTTGTGAAAGCTAAAAAAGTTAAGACAACATCACAAAGCTTACCATTTTGTTCAACACATCACTTCCTTGGCATATTGAAACTTCCCTCTCAATGATATATTATATTTCTGTAACAAAGAAGTAACTTATATTGACAACAGGTATTTTTTTCATACTGAAAACACTCTCATTTTAACTTCCCGCAGCGGAATAATAGCATGTCTCTAGGCATTCATCCGAGCCAGGAGATTTTGGCATACGAAAATTGTGAAAAATCAGAACAGTAATAATTTAGAAATCATTTGAAAACAGTGAACGTGCCATCATTACCCTAGAACGTTTCCCAGAGCTAGCTACACCACCTAAGCCACGTTTTGTCCCTAAATGCCTGTTACGGAGCACAGCACGCTGGGAAACCCACGCGGCACGCAGCAATAATTTGCTCTGAACCGGGTCCAAGGCGGGTGAGCTCCAGGGTGGCTTAGACGTGCTGTGGGTATTTCCACCTCCTCCCAGTGCTCCTGGCACTGCTGGTTTCTGGTTTGAAATCTCCTTCGCTTGGGGCCATGAAAGAAGTGGTGGTTTGTTGAGCACAGGGTGTTTTTCTCCTTTTTTGCTATATTGGCTGAGCTGTAGCATCTGTTCCTGTAAAACTGCAAATCCACAGCACGGGGAGCATGGGAAACCTTTCAAAAACACTTCAGTGGCCAAGCAAGGTGAAACCGAGAGAATATTAACCACAGTTCAACAAAAAGGAGAAGGAACATGGAAGCTATAGCAGGGAGAGAACAGCTTCATGGCCACAACATTCACTGGTTTTATCACAGAATCACGGTATCCCAGAAGGGTTTGGGTGGGAAGGGACCTTAAAGCCCATCCAGTGCCACTGACACCTCCCACCAGCCCAGGTTGCTCAAAGCCTCATCCAGCCTGGCCTTGAACCCCTCCAGGGATGGGGCACCCACAGTCCTCACCTTTTACAAATACCTGTGCTATCCTGTGCCCATTAAACTGACGTATGTAGGAGCTGGATGGATATTGAAACATCCATTCAAAAACTTTCCACTGGGATCACGCCACAAAGAGCTCTCAAATGCAGCAGCAACACAGGGGAGCTGAAATGGGACCAGAAAAAAACGATGTGTTCTTTGCAAACCTGCTCTTCCTGTGTATGTAGCGACGCATCTTGTCGCTTATGTGACTAACTGCTGTATTTTGCTCTCGCCGAATACGCTGAACCACCAGGTACGTACATCAGGAATCCACCTCCCTCATCTTCTCATCTTCCCATCTCCCCTGGTGGGAAATCAGCTTTGCAAAGCAGAAACGATGGGCAGAAGGAAACAGAGAGGGAAAGGATTTCTCAAAGTCATTCTTATTTTTGTATTTTCTAAGTTTATTGGCCGGGTTGAACCTAATTAGAGAACAGGTATAACCAGACAGAATTTGAGGGAATATCTATTTTCATTCCAGGCAGAGCACTTGGGAGTGTCATTGGGATCGGCCTCACGTGAGCACTTGTACCCATCTGTCGCTTGGATGTGCGCTGAAGGGGTTTATATCCCGCAGCAGAACTGGAAGTGTTTGCCCAGGTAACGCTCCTTTTCCTGCCGTTATTACCAGCTGTGGAAAAGCACCAAATTCCCCACGTACAGCAGCCTCGGGCAACGCTGGTGGATTGGTTACAGCACCCACACACCTCTCCCGCCAACACTGGAAGTGTCGCTTCTCCCAAGGGATTAGATTCGGGATTTAACAGTCCCCAAAGCACCACCCTCCCTCTGCACCAGCCGAAATTCCCGAGTTTTGCCAGCAAAGACTGCGCAGGAAACTGGGGATATCGCTCTTCCAAAGTGCAAGCTCTGCCAAAGCCCCAGAGAAAACGTACATCTATTTCACTGAAGTGTGGTGTTTTAACAACATTTTGAAAGAGAAATGCGATGGCACAGAATTTAATACATAGATATTAATTTCAAATGGATGAAGCCAATTAATCGAGCTTGACCATACGGTTCAACAGGTAGAAACACGCCGTTTCTGAAGACACCAGGGCTAAAATGAGGTATTTCAGTCCTGCCCAGTCCAGGACCTGTCCTGCACAAAGTCTCTGGTGCCCTTAGAAGAGCTTTTCCCGCGGTCCTCGACGGTGTTTTCTATGGACTGCTCTTGTCTGGCTTTCTGGGTGACCTCTGGGATATGACAAAAAAATACTATTCCCAGAAGAGATTTCCTGAAGACGTTGAAGTCCTTCAAGAGACTTACTCATGCGTCTCGGAATAGTCCGTGTTACCGCCTGGCGTCGTGAGTGTATATATTTAACTGCTGTACCTTACCACTTACGTTTCCTCCCCTCTAAACATCACTGTCTCAGGAACAGGGAGAAGGCACATGCTTCCTAAATGTTTCCAACGTTGGGAGAAAAAAAACAAAACAACTCGCACATAAAAAAACTTCTGAACTTTGGCATCTGGACTCTTACCAATTTGTTTGCACTCTACTACAATTTTCAAATGACTTTGCATTGTGCCCATTTCCCTGACAAAATCACATCTCAGAGAAAAGGGTAAGACATGGGGAAGCATCTCCCCTCTGCGCTCCTCAGCCCAAAGCACGTCGCGACTGCAAAAGGTTTTGTAGACCTGACAGCAGGGCCACATAAAAATGACAAAATTACATCTACTCAAAATATGTTGACTTTCCTTATCTAACGTGGAAAATAAAAGCTACAGGTAAAAGTAGAGCTGCAATATAAAACAGCGGGTGTATTATTTTAACCGTAAAGGATGCTCCTATAGCTCCGCGTGTTCTTTCCAAAGCACTTACGGCACCTGCACAAAAGAAACCCCGTTGAGCCGGGGTGACAAAGCCTGAGACACCAGAATGAGGATGCTGACACTACACCGCTTTTTTCCATGCACCCAAATAGCGATTTGAGAAATAAGACTCCCAGTTTCAGGAAAACACGAAGCCAGACGCTTTCAGAAAAAGGCTCCGCGCAGGCCACCGTTACCTCCCAACACTTTTCTCTCCCGGGAGCCTGGTTATGGCATTTTCTTACAGGAAACATTCGACGCAAGGCGAGTGCAGTGCATTTGTTTCCTTGGAAACAAACCCTTTCAACCGCCGTCACACACAATCTTAAGCAAAAGAAAACTCTGTAATTAGGCCCAGGGTCTAGCTATTTTGAGCCAGCAAGATGTTAAATCGCAACTATTTTATTAGCGATAGAACGCAATGAAAACGCACTTATCTCAATTATCCGAGTAGTAAGTCTTCGTATCAACCAAAACAATCAACCCATTGAATTACACTGAGAAATAGAATTGCTCGCCCATTTAAATGAATTTGGTAGATTTGGATTTAGCTATATTCTGCATCAGGATTAAAAAAAAAACACCTTTCAGTGACAAAAAACCCCCTGAAACAATCAAGAGGTAACATTTATTCATTTAGGAGATTTTAAAACCTTGAATAGCCATCAACACGCTGCTGTTAGTGCCTGTTGTAAACAACACTTGGCCACAAAGGCTGAAGTACCACCACCCGCATGAACGTTGTCAGTACTTTCCTCGGGCTCTACTACAAAGTGCTACCGTTAGCATTGACTTTTAGCCAAACACTGTTTGCTCTACAATAAACTACTGTATAAAACTCAACATAAAATCACTTGATTGATCAGCTTAGCTATAGAGTTTTTGTAGTCAGGAGTAAAATCCTTACTCACACCCCAAGAAGATGATGGACCACTGGAGATCCACTTGTACAAGTGTCGGCAAGAGCTGCCGCGGTTGCTTCAGCCGACGGGATCAAGATTAACACGCGTGCCCTGGTCTTCACAACGTCCACTTTCCAAATCTTTATACTCATAAATACAAAGAAACGGCCTCAAGTTGCACCAGGGGAGGTTTGGATTGGATATTAGGAAAAATTTCTTCATCAAAAGGGATGTCAAGCACCGGAAGAGGCTGCCCAGGGATGTGGTGGAGTCGCCATCCCTGGGGGTATTTCGGGACATGGTTTAGTGGGACTTGGCCATGTGAGATTTACGGTTGGCTTGATGATCTTAAAGGTTTTTTCCAACTTAAATGATGCTATTCTATGATATAACCAACCAGGAGTCAGGATACAGACAAGCCCAAAGAGT
>NW_010134380.1:0-3430 GCF_000699245.1 Pterocles gutturalis | reverse complement strand
TCTGGGTGCCCACCAGCACAACCCTTCCCAGCAGAACCAAAGGCGAACGCTGTATTTGTCACCGCAGCCCCGGTGCCACGCTCTGAACAGAGAAATAGCTCAAGAATCAAAATGCTGTAGTCTGAGTAAATAGATTCTTTCACTAGAAACACAAATATGGCCTGAGGAACTTAGTGAAAAGAATCTGGGTAGTTTACTTTAAAATACACTGGCCAATTCTAGTCTGCTTATGATTCCTCGGTGTTTTTCCTGCAGAAAATCTTGATATCATTTCAATTAAAAAGATGTCAATTGAATCGGACAAAAAAAAGATACATGGAAAAGAATTGTGTTAAATTCTACTGTGAAACTGATATTCTTCTTAAAAAGAATTTTTAAATAACTTTAATTATTTATTCCACAAATCTGTAGTTTTATATATTTTTTTAAAAATCTATTGTTAATTTTTAGACTTCTAAGAATTAGAGTATTTTCGCTATGCACTGAACAGATTATAATGTACCAAAACATTACTTCTGTTAAATTCTACTGCTAGGCTACTTGGGGGAATGGATCATTTAAAAAAAAGATTTACAAAATCATAACTTTGTGTTTCATGCAGCAAAACTGAACCCGGGAGTGAAACTGTTTCCTAGCCCTGAACTTGTATTTGCCGTTCTCTGGAGATTCTCTCACTTGCTGCTGATAGATTTTCCTTTTCCTTGTATAAATGTTTCAAAATGAGAAAGATTTATTCTCTGACCATCCCTTCTTTTTGATTAAGCATCATACTGCAGGGTTTTTTCCACAGTATATAGAGAGATTTTCAATACAAGGAAGCGCCATGACACTTGTGAGTTGAATTAGCTGAACAAACAGAGGTAAACCACGGGGAAGGGAATTTGAATGCTTTTATGTATAAAGATTATTGTGCTTAGTGTTGAATACGAGCTTAAGTTTCTTGCTGAAATAGAGTTTTAATCTCTTCAGGACAGAAGCACTGCCCTGAGAAGAATCACAGCTCCTGAGAAGAGCCCATACAGAGACGAGTCTCCAATCCCCACTGGAAATGTAAAGCTCTGTACCACAATAACACATTTTCTTACCTGTGTAGGTTATACTCTGAAAGGAGATGAATGCGCTGTAACTGGAACATATGCCCTTAAATGATTCATACAAAATCAGAAGCAGATGGCCTGCTGGACTGGAGGGGACAACCTATGGCAGGGTCGGTTACGGGGGAAGCACTGGGGGAAAAAGCGGAATATCACGTATTCAGGGAAGGCAAGGGGAGACAGAGACTTCAGCCTAAATTTCACTTCACGTTATCAAGCGTGTATATACATATATGTACATATACACGTGTATGCAGACATTGCTGCAGAGTCAGCAAAACAACACTGTTGCGTTTTGAATTTATGTTTTCATGGATGATCTCCCCGTATCACCACGAAGAGCAGTATTTTTTTTTCAGGAATTAGTTCTGCCATATACTTGGGACAATCTACGAACAGCCTTTTGGGCAGAAAACATCCTTATGGGGAAAAGAAGACGATGAACATCCTATTGAAGATCCTGCTGTAGTCTACCTGGAAAAGTTACAGAGTTTGCTCCCTCCGTAAATCAGAAACCATTTCAGGTGACTAAAACTACCACAATACCCAAGTTAACCCAGCCAGCCTGGAAAGAAACCTGCTCGTCTTTCTGACGGAGAGCTGGGATGCCATCTTCTCTTACTCGTACAGAAGCTTGTCCTACTGAAGAGCAGGATTTAGAGTTACACTGAAGTTACAAACATAGTAGGTAGGGCCAGGCTGAGCAAGGCTTCCTGCAGGAAAGATGGGGAGGCTCTCAATCAGGGGGCAGAGGGATAGGATGAGGGGGAACGGTTTGAAGCTGAAAGAGGAGAGATTTAGATCAGAGATTAGGAGGAATTTTTTTCCTGTGCGGGGGGTGAGGCGCTGGCCCAGGTTGCCCAGAGAAGCTGTGGATGCCCCATCCCTGGAGGGGTTCAAGGCCAGGCTGGATGAGGCTTTGGGCAACCTGGGCTAGTGGGAGGGGTCCCTGCCCATGGCAGGGGGTGGCACTGGGTGGGCTTGGAGGTCCCTTCCCACCCAAACCATCCCGGGATTCTATGATTCTATACCCAGCCTAACATCTGCGTTTTTATTCATATTTATTCTCTTTTATTCATACAGCAGCTGAAGAATCATTGCAGAATTGTTACCAATGTTTTCATGATCGGCAGCAAATACACAGCCCTGGGTTGCAAGAAAGCCACACAAATTTCAGACGGTCTGCAATCAGCACGAGCAGGCGTTTGTGCAACACCCCTCTCGCCCTTCACGTTATGATCCTTGCGTGTCGGGATCTCGCTGCTTGAAGCAAAAAGTGGGAGCTACTCTAAAGTGACGACCTTTCCAAATGCCAAGGTGTGACTGGGTGGGTGTTACGCGTACCCCCCAGCCCCACGCTTCCAGCCACAGAAAGACCAGCCGGCTGAAATATAAATGATTGCTGCAGTATGCAATATATTGCGACTTTTCCCTGAAGAGCAGGTTAGATATTAAATTCTCTCTCTATTCTGAAAGCAACTGCCACAGCAGCAGGAAATTCGGTGATGGATCTAGTCCCTTAAATGAGGCAATTCGTGGCTGATAAATGACACTTCTCTCTCTGCCTAAGAAATGCTTCATTAGAGGCACAGCTCAACCCCTACTGTTCCGAGAGAAAAGATCCACTTACCGAGAGTTGTGTTGGATCCTAATATCATGCCTCTGCCTCTTCAGCTCCTCCTAAACAACGGCTGTACACAGTTCCACACACTGCAAAGAGACAATCTACCTGCTGAGACAGAAAATTGCCCCAGTTGTCACGGAAAATACATCTACTGGGAAGCAGCTGGTGTGAAAACTATCTTGTTTTGAGTGATGGGAAGCTGATCTTCTGAATGTTTCTCATTCCTCCAGTCTCAAGGGTATATCCGCTTCTGTTCGGCAACAGACGACTTCACGTGATGGGGGATAAAGAAGGGAGGTCATGTCAAATAAAGTCATCAACATGCAGAAATGTAGCGGAGGGCAATACGGCCCATGGAACCATCCCTCGCTGGGAGCACAAGCAACAAGACTCGTCTGCGTCAAGAAGATGAAGCAACTACAGTTACCTCTGTTCTTGCATCGTATTGCAAAGTCAGCCAGGACACGCGCAAATTTTTTCCGTGGCGAATCAAAAGCTGCACCAAAATCTCAAATGTGAACATCTGAAAATCTGTGAGGCTTCCCAACTCCAAAGAACACTTCCAATGAGAAGAAGTTTCAGCTGCAAGACATATTTGTTCTTGAACTTTGGAGAATGGAAACTGGGACCGAACCTGATTTTTCTCAAAGTCATAGAATCCCAGAACCCCAGACTGGTTTGGGTTGGAAGGGACCTTAAAGATCATTGAGCT
>NW_010134379.1:358-37713 GCF_000699245.1 Pterocles gutturalis | reverse complement strand
CCAGATAGATGATGTCAGTTGCCCTTCTTCTCTCCACCAGCACTGTGGCTCTGTCATAGAAGGCCACCAAATTCATCAGGCACGATTTTCCCTTGGTAAAGCCATGTTGGTTGTCATCAATCACGTGCTTGTTTTCCATGTGCCTTAGCATAGATTCCAGGAGCGTTTGCTCCATGATCTTGCCAGGCACAGAGGTGAGACTGACCACTAGCCATTTCTAGCCATTCATTTCCAAAACCTCTTATCTTTTGTATATATCATTCCCTTTTTAAAAAATTATTCTTATCTTTACTGTATTTATTCTACAGAAAGCATATGCAATGGCATTACTTCCCGTTGCATCAAAGTTGATGGGAATATCCCTTTTAATGTTAATAGTATGGGCAGCCATAAAAAATTATTAATGTGGGGGTGGAGAAAATCAGTACTCTTAAGATGTCATGCAGAAAGTAAACTGAAAATAGAGAACAGTTTCTGTTCATTTTTTTCAGTTTATATTTTTCTTTTAGGATCCAGGTTTTCCTATAGTTCAAACCTCAGATCTCTATGACCTTTTGATGTCTCTTAAATAATGTGGCTTCCATATTTACTTGTGACTCTTTTGAAGACTAGGCTACATCTCCTTGTAAGCTGAGTTCCCAGAAATTTTAGGATATGTGCATTAGTTACTAATTTGCCCTTTTAAATCTAGGTTTTTTACTTCCAAAATTTGGAATGAAATGCTGACTAACCGCAGTGTAGTTTATTTTTTTAGAAATGTTCTTGGTGACTTGCACGGCTTTCAGTTGACATGGGACTTACTTGGTCCATGATAGAGGAACAATTACTTAATTCATTTAAATAAGTTTTTCCACAAAGGAGAAAGAAGAATTCGTTTTGATAATGAAAATACGGGTGAATTATTGGTTATTTTATTCTTCTGATCATGGGTAAAATTAGATTGTTTAATTTTTTTAATTGATCTTTTCAGCTTTTCAAACAGAGGGGAAGCTATATCTAATTTTGGATTTTCTCAGGGGAGGAGACTTGTTTACACGTTTATCCAAAGAGGTAAACTTTTTTAATTTGAAAATTGTCTATTGATAAAATTTTACTATAAACTGCGTATATTAGGAGAGTTTGCTTTTCAAGTTCAGTTTTCATTTAATAAAATTTTGGATATTTTTTTTTAACTAGCTAGGGGTTTTTTTGTTTGGTTGGGTTTTTCATGAAGCGACTACTCTGTGCAAACTGCTGTTGGTAATTTACATTGTTTTTGAAAAAAGGCTTAGACAAGCAGTCTTTCTGTGCTGTTTCTTACACCTTGCAAAATTTTCTTCTGTTGCTAGCAGGTTTAAAGATGAGTCTCAGAAAGCACATGGATTTATGTAAAGCAGCTGTATTCAAATTAACTTGTTTGTGTCTGGTTTTAATATCCAGAATTTAGTGTCAGATTTAAATTTTTTTATGATTTATATATGAACACAGTTACATTATTTATAAATAGTAAAAAAGCAAGAATTGTGTTCCACTTATTTTAGTAATTTTCCAAACATGAACACTTTGCCTCTGTTATGCTGGTGATATCTCTGTGTAGATAAGTGAGATAACAACTTTTAAATTTTCTATTACCTCAGATTAATTTGATTATAACTCTTAAAATAAATGCTAGCATTTCATAGATCAGAAATTTTTTTTTCCATCACTCATGTAAAAACTTCCAACAAGTATATGGTAGGGCAGAGATGTAAATATATCCAATGTATATCTGGTAGCCAGAACTTGTTATTGTAGCTGCCTTCTGTTTTCCCTTCCTACAGAGTGTCACCACTGCAAAGCTATCTGGTTATTAAGAGGAGAGTAGAATGCAATGTATTTTGTGTGTAGATGTATCATCATTTCTGTGCTGACCACATAAAATATTACATTTAATACGATGAAGTTATCTGTTTCAAGTTGCTTCTTTTAGGTTTTTTTGCCACGGATAAGTAGGAAGCTATTAATACTCTAAAACTGAGATATTTTTATCTTAAAATCCATAGATCTTTCTTGATTCCCAAGAAAGAACGTATATCACTTCCCTGTTGATGACTTTTTCATCTTGAGGCACTCAGATTTTATAAAATTTATTATGGTTAGATAAGAAATATTCATTGTAGGCACCTGAATCTAAGCTAATTGTTCAAAACTGATGCAGGGAAATGGGCATGCTGGATGCAATTATCCTCGTATCAATTCATGTGATTTTAAAATAAATCTGATGAACTGCAGCCTAAAAGTTCCTGCTTTTTCCCCACTGACTACAAAGGGAAAAGTGATTAATTCAGAGCTAGATGTCCACACTGCAGATGTTTAAGGTTAGGAGAGATGAATTCCATGCAATGTTTTTAAAGAACATAGTGTGGGTGTATTATCATCCTCATGGGATCTTTCATTATTTGAGCTTTTAAATGTTTCTTATAGAGATTTCCCTTCTTGAATGTGCCTGTACTAAATATTGGCTCTTTTGTAGAAGTAATGTCAACAACAACCTTTTGTACAAGCTTTGATATAACTTTCTCCCTTTTAAATTACTAAGGGGAAAATATATTCTCCATTCTTAACTCTTGCTTAAAATAATGTTCATCTGTGCTCCCCATTTATATTCTTTTTTCCAGGTCCATACACTGTATCTAAATATACTAGTCTTAAATTCTTAAAAAAAAAGACTAGTAACTGAGGTAGAATCAAATCATGCAGGATTTTTTTACTCTTTTTCTAAATTCTCATAAAAGTTTAATTGCAGTGTTTTCTGTCAGTGGATCACAACAGTTGTTGATGTAATTGGGACAGCATGTTGATTTCATTGAATGTAAAGAAGGATTAGTTTATCTTCCTAACAGAAAATGTGGGATTGGTACCTGAGATCTTACCTGTGCTCTTACATGGTCTATTTCTTTAGTTTACTCTTTGATCTACCTTTTCTGCAGTTACTTTTCAGGCTGCATCTTGGAGTTTTTACCATCACTGTAACTTCTTTCTCATAGTACTTGGAGGTGATAGTCTCCTCAAAACAAGATGCATTTGCTTTTCTTGTCTCTCTGACTTTGTAGATGAAATTCAGACCTTTGGACTTGTTTAGTCCATTTGTTGTCCAGAAATGAAATGGTCATATCCAGTAAAGAGGTAGTCATTGTTTAAATGCTTCCCAAAATTTTTCAGTCCCACTACAATGTGTCTGTTCTCCTAAACAATCAGAAGCAAATAACCTTGGTTTTGCAGAAGGAATAGTACGATATTGGCTTCAGAAGTTTTTTCAAGTATGTACTGTGAAATAGGATTGATTGTGAAATCCTGGTTTCTGTCTAACCAAGGAATTTGAATTTCTAGGGGTTTGTATAGTAATGGATTTAAGTATTATGAAGAACCATTCTGCAAAACCACTCTTACCAGTGTAAGTTTTACTGATTTTACATGTAAAATACATTGTTTTGCTTTTTCAGGTGATGTTCACAGAAGATGATGTTAAATTTTACTTGGCAGAATTAGCACTCGCTTTAGACCATCTACATAGTCTTGGAATAATATACCGGGACCTAAAACCAGAAAAGTAAGATTTCTCTCTGGCAAATGCAGTGTATTAGTTTGACTTCTGTAGTACTTCCAACAATGCACTTCTCTTTCCAGCTGTTAAACTTCAGTAATTTACTATATAAACTGAACAGGGAGAGAGGTTGGGGAAGCTTGTGGGATATTTTAATTAAAATTTTAGATTTCATTTCCCCTAGGACATGAGCATCTAGTTTCAGAATATGTCAAGTACTATAATCCATGTTACTCTAAAGAGTATACTAAAATGTTCCTACTTTTTATTTTCCAGGTATTTTAGGGTGTACAATGTAGAAGAGGTCTTCTTGGCCTTTTGGTAGAGATAAACTTAGAACAAACGCGTGATACAAAGTTAGTTGAATGTTGTATCTTTGCATTTGAAAGCCTAACAGCAAACACTGTTTTCCAACACTGATTTTTTAAAATACATGGCAGTAAGAGCATAATGGAGTTTAAATTTAAAGTACAATATCAAAATAATAAGTCACAGGCTTTATTTAGTGTATTGACGGTCACATAATTACACTGAAAACTTAAAATAAGCTTGAAGCTACAATTCTGCTATGGTGTTGTGTGTCTATATATTAGTCACCCATGCTACATTCAAATGACTGAATTCTGTCTCCTGTTTATGTCTTTCCTCCAGTAATTTTTTTTTTCAGTTTGAGAAGATGTAAAGAAGAAAATGTCAGTGCTATCATCTGGAATATTTAAGCCTTTCAGATATAAATGTATGCTGTGGGGTTTCTCTCTTCCTCAAGGGGAATCTAAGTGACAATGTAATACGTGTATCTCCTCTGTTGTGCTTAATCAGATAGTTAACATACTCTGCCTCATTGCAAGGAAATCTGTAATAATTATGAAGTCCTGATGTCCGTGGGTGATCTCACTTCTCTGTTATGGCCATATGGAGAACCTGAAAAGTCTGTGTGAGATAACTGTCTCATGTAAAGTATTGGTAGAAAGAGCAAAAATGAGTAACAAGTATCAGAGAGCCTGGCTGTTACATGGACCTTTCATTAGGATAGCTTGTTCTTTTGTGCATCTCCTGGAAAAAAGGCACAAGTTTAAAAATGTTTAGCCCTGATTTTTTAAGAGTCATACTCAGATCAGAAATTTGGAGACTTTTGGCATGTGGTTGCACTTACAAATGAACAGGGAATGAATTATGCTTAAACTTTGGGAGTGTTCTGTTAAGTAATTCTGAAGTGAGGAAAATAAGCTTACCAAGTGGAAAAAGATCTTTAAAAAGCAAAGTGAGAGAACTTTAGTTATTTTGCTAGCATTTATGTCCAAAAGAAGAAGGAAATAGCAATTGTCAGAAGACTAAACAGCTACTGCATTAAACATAGTAATTTTTTAAGAAAAAGTGTATATGTCTATACCTATTGAAAAGCCTTATTTTTAAGCCTTGGGTGCATCTGTATTTTTAAAAAAAAAGTAAAAAGCAAAGGTTGAAATTACTTGCAAGTTATGGATAAGATAGTACTAACTCTCACAGGCTGTATCTATGCTGTGGGGCTATTTCCCACAGTGGAAACTGCAAGGAGGAAAAGAGAAAGGCAGGGGAAATGGACAAGTACTGTGTGCCTGGGTCTTTTCTCATCCCCAGGATGAAACGCAGCTCCCCACAGGAGAAGCTGAAGGAACTAAATCCCTCTCTGTAGGTGGTGTTATAGAGTCCAGTTCTTGAATAGTTTGCATGGTTTGGATTGCAGTTATATTCAGTGGTGGTTAAGGACAGACAGCATCTCAGAGAAGTGGGGCCTTTTTGGTGATTGAAATAAACAGGCAGAAGCACAAGGCCTGCTTTAAGTACAGTGCCCGTGAGTCCTGTCCTTTGGTACAACACAGGAATATTTATTACTTAATGTTATTTGAAGTGGTCAGCACGCTTTGAAGTGGTAATTACAAATGAATACCCATTTTGTGTACATATGCAAAGATACATTGTATTGACATGTCTTGCTCAGTTTAAGAGAAATAGAACTATGTTTTTAACAATTGTGATAATCATGCATGCTGCAGATGGCCATAACTGAAAGTTCAAGAGAAATGTAACTACATACTATGCTGAATTTAACCAAATAGTTAAATAAAAATTGGATATGCTGAATATGTTTCATAATTTTTAAAAATAAATAAATGAAGGAAAAGAAAATAGGGAGTTTGAAAGTATCTCCTCCTAGTGACTGATTTTCATGCATGTTCAATTCTGCTTGTCTTTGTGTATGCTGTTCTGTTTATTCTTAAATGTTGTCAGCACATTGTCTGAAATAACAGTTAAATAATTAGTTTATTCTTTTTATTGTTTTTTAGCATCCTGCTTGATGAGGAAGGACATATCAAATTGACAGGTGAATAAAGGGATATTGCAACACGTGGATCTTTTCTGTTCATAATAAAATCTTTGCATTTTCCTTTTGTTTGGTAAAGCACTATGGTAAAATAAATAATTTTAACTGGTGGGTAATTGTGCTGTGAAGCAAATACTGTAATTAGTTTTAAATAAATGAAATATATTAATATTTAAATAATATAACTGCTGTATAAATATATATGATGTTAAGGACCTGTGACAATTCAGGGAGAAGAGGAGAATTCTGTAATTCCCATATGTGTATTTGGGTGTATTATATGAATGATATAAGCATCACATGTCACATTATGACAAAAGTATTAGCCATAAGTGACTGAAAAAAAAAATTACACTTAGAACTATTAATTTTTTTTTTCCAGATTTTGGCTTAAGTAAGGAGTCAATTGATCATGAAAAAAAAGCCTACTCTTTCTGTGGAACAGTGGAATATATGGCACCAGAAGTCGTTAATAGACGAGGCCATACACAGAGTGCAGACTGGTGGTCTTTTGGTGTTTTAATGGTAGGTTTCTGGTAAATGTAAATAATAGCAAAACTCTATTTTGCAAGGTTTGGTGAAACAAATCAAACATTAAAATATAAGGTGAGCTTTAAATTAATTGTAACTTACAAAAAAGTCTAAATTACTTGAAATTAATAACAATACCACAGAGTTTCAATCAA
Source organism: Pterocles gutturalis (assembly GCF_000699245.1). Classification (NCBI taxonomy): domain Eukaryota; kingdom Metazoa; phylum Chordata; class Aves; order Pterocliformes; family Pteroclidae; genus Pterocles; species Pterocles gutturalis. The sequence continues at coordinate 31,103 of NW_010134379.1, read as the reverse complement.
GAACATGGACTAGGTCTCATATCAACACCAACGATATGCCATATTTGTGTTAATGTTGAATTGAAATATTATGCCTCTGTTGTAGTTTGGATGTTACAGATGCTAATAGGAATACTAAAGTATAAAGGAAAAATACCGTGTCTTCCAAGGTGGGGAGGAAATTTAGATCCAAATTTTAAATTTGAAGTTAATCTCAAGTGGAAAAAAAAAAGTGATAACTTTCTAATTACTCTCCAGTGTAATTACAACTTAGTGGAATAGTAACAGCTGTTGCTCACACATCAAAATAATGTAAATGACACTGAGCTGATATGGGATATAGTCGCTCAGTTGCTTGTGGTGTTTCTGCAAGGAGCTAACCTCTGAAGTTGCAGGGTCAGGGGAAATAATAATAAGTGTATCAAATATGGCTTTGGAAAAGAAAAGTAGATTAAGTTTGCTATTTTAGGATTGTTGAATGGCTTTTAATATTTATAATCTTTGCAAGCATTTTTGGCATAAAGATTAAATAATTGTATTTTTTAAAGGAAATGTTTTTGTTTCTTACTGCTTCTGCTACATACGACCGTAACAGTACAACTAATGTGTGCACTTTGTAGTATGAGAAGGACTCTTGTGTCTGAAAATAAGTCGTCCTATCACATTTTAATCATCTAGAATGCTGTTGTGATCTGAAAACTGACTATGTAAAAGTAGTGCATGATAACTAAACTCTTTTCAGACAGATACATGCACACGCCCCCTCACAACTGCACATTTTATCAGTAAGAACACAGTCAATTAAAAGGTAATTACAGTGCAGTTGCAGAATATTTGTTGTTGATAACGGTTAAACTTCAGCTTTGCTTTATAAAGCTGGAAAAAAAATTTTGTGCTTATAAAGTGCATATGTTAAAATAGAAAATTGCTGAAAGATGTTAGATATAACTGGTATAGCCTTCACAGACTAAGTGTTAGAATCATAGAATCATTAAGGTTGGAAAAGACCTCAAGGATCGTCAAGTCCAACTGTCAGCCCAACACCACCTAACTCACTAAACCATGCACTGCATTTTAAACACCTTGGCTTCTACTTTGAGTAGAAAAATACGACCTCGCAAAGCAAATTCTCTAAAGCAGTATATGGAATACAGTGAAATTTTCTCTAAGGTGTATTTTGGTGGCCTGCATTTCTATCTTGCATGGTAATTTTCATAGACAATCTGTATGTATCCACTCTTAGATCATTCTTAATTAGAATCTGTGTTGATTGAGAATTCAAGTGGTTGTTGCTGTGGTATGAGTACACAGTATCTAGATGGAACAGAAGTTATAGCATAGAAATGGAGACTAGAAAGATATCTGAACAAATCATTTGGCCTCTTTTCTCCTGCTGGTAGACACTAAGTATGTTTAAATCATTCCTTGAGAAGTATATTCCAATTTGTCTTTTAAAATGGTGACTGTTTTAAGGGATGCCAGACATCTAAAACCATTCATTTAAAGTTTTCAGAAGCATTGTGTATTTGAGGTACTCTCTTGCTGAAATAAAAGATAACTAGGGAAGGCCAACATTGGCTTATTCTTGAAGTACTGTTGGCCAATTGATATTGGAATATAGTATTTTTGGGAGGAGGGACAAAGAACACATGCTGAGATGTTTATACAAGCATGTATGCTTGTGACAAATTGAAGTTTGCTGAAGAAATTTTTAATTTCAAGCAACTGTAAGTGAAACATGCAGCACAACAACTTTACCTTTAAAAAATGTTTTTTGCAAGTGCAATTTGTAAAGATAATTCTAAACTATAAACAAACAAAAGGTGGTTTTCTTTAATATAGTTTTGGCTTACACCTCTCACATCTTCCTGACAATTGCCTTAAGAAATGTTAAAGTTAAAAGTAGGGGGTTTTTTTATGTTGGCATTATATTAAATTTAAAATTTTAAGTATAAGTTTTTTATACAAACAATAATATTTAAAATAAAAAGTATCTAGCAGGAGTCAAGAGTTGACAGCTTTTCTTTTCCGAATACTTTATAGGGTAGTAAGAAATTTAAAATTTTATTTTAATAAAAAGATGTTTTAAAGAATGGTGTTAGTGTAACTTCATGTGCTTATTGTAGATCTAAAAATACTACAGTCACATATTATTTACTCAAGTTATCCATGTGCATTTTTAATGCTTAGAAGACTGAATGTTTGGGTCATACCAGGAAAAAGAGGAGTAGAGGATACCTTGTGTTCAGGTTGACTTAAGTTTGCATAAGCTGGTCAGAGGGTTCCTTTATAATTATTTTAATTTTGATGGCTTTAAGTGTATGCCATGAAAAGTTGTTAAACTAAATTGATTTGCAATTCTTAACCCAAAAAATCAGTATTTCTGTGTCAGTGTTGGCTGCCATGACTGCTGCCAGGCTGCTTTCGCTACCTCACTTAGACCTGGTATCCCTGCAGTATACCACAGCCAAACAGAAGTCCTTTTATATTATCTATTTTTACTCAGTCACTTTCAGAACAAATCAGTATTTTAACAGTGTCTGTTGCCTACTACCAGGCACTGCAGAATGTGCATGCACGTATTCTGTAGCTCTTATGTGTTCCTTCAGGCTTTATTTTCACTCTATGCATATGGTAACCACTTTTCATCATGCATGTCTTTGTCAATCGACTAACCTTTTTCCCCTTTTCAATGAAGTCTATGTACATGCCAATTGTAAAAATTTTGACCTTTTTAAATATCTCTGCATGAGGAGAAATCGTCACTAACTTTTGAAAGGGGAATCTTTTTCCCTACCCCCCGACACCTCTTGAAAACTAAAATACAGTTGTGTAGATCAAGTCTTCCAGGAACAAACTGTTTAGGTAGAAATGAAACGCGGAACGTTTTAGTCTAAATTGTTCAGATAAAAACATGTAAAGCAAGGTATCAATATAGGAAAATATTTCGCAGCTTTAAAAGTTGCAAAGGCTGCTTAATGTTAATAGTAATTTAAATTGTACAGTGAGTTCTTTTGCACAGACTTGATTGTTAACATGCATGAATTTTGGAAGGTTAAGATGCTAAGTAGTTTTGTCAAAAATTAGGTTTTGTCCAGGTAATGTAATTGATGAAAGTTTTACTCTATACAGTTTGAAATGCTCACTGGTACTCTACCTTTCCAAGGGAAAGACAGAAAAGAAACCATGACTATGATTCTCAAGTGAGTACACTCTTATTTATATATCTCATCAGGTATTCTACAGGGATGCCCTCCGGGCTGCAATATCTAATTTCTACTCTTCCCTCATTTCCAAAGGTACTGGTAAATCCTCACTCCCTGTTCCATACTATTAATTCCCTTTGTCACCTATCTAATTTGCCTTTCTATTCCTCCCCCATACCAGCTACAAAGAATTTCATAGCAGCTCTTTAATCTGTAATAACTTCTCCAACCATATGATCTTTCCCATTTTATTTCCATAATATTTTTTAACTTATCTTTTTTGATAACCTTTGCATTTTTTCCTTGGTTTTTGTTTTAGTTTTTTTTTTGAGAAAGTATTTTCTCTCCTTATCTTTCTCTATCTTACCAGCTCTTCACCCCACTCCTTTATATTACTGGTTCTGACAATAACTTGCTTCCCTAATACTTCCTCTATTTGCAAAGTGCGTTCTCATGTATGTACTCTTCTGTGACTTGCCCGAGCTCCAATTTTCCCCTTTGCTATTTCCAGTATAGGTTTTACATTAGCTATATTGTGAAAATTGCTTTCCTTCATGCAGTTAACATTCTTGTTTTTGCTAACGAAGGCCTGCTTTTTTTCCTTGCTGATCCCCTACATAGTCTCTTAACTAATACAACTTGTGACATAATTGTCCTGCTTTTGGGACTGTAGCCTAATGCTATGCAAACAATTCTGTTTCCTCATGTCATAGTTTCACTTCTGTTTCCAGCCATGTTTTTTACTAATACCAGTTTTTTCCATGGAAGCTCATAAGACTATGTTAGTTTTCTCCTTTGTTTTCTGCTTCGTTGTTTATTATTGTTCTTAGTCACATTACTATTTGCCTACCTGTATGTCAAAGCCAGCATTTCTTTTGCACCAACAGCCTGTTTTGAAAAGTAAATATATTAAATTCTTTCATATTTTTTTCTAATTAATTAGAATGTGAAAACCACTAGAAAACATGAACCACTAGAAAACATTAACTCATTCTTTTCCTTGCTTTTGCTTTCATAATGCATACATGTTATGTTATTCTTTGCCCTTGTTTTTCTTTCTTATGTTGTACTTGCAAATGTACTTGGTGCTAATTTCTTCTCCTGCCTCAATGCTATGACAGTTCAAGTCTTCATGTTGTGATTATTGAATGTCTTTAACTAAAAGGTTCTATCTATTCACAGCAAGTGTAAACTCCTTCTGACCACCTCCTATTTACAAGAAGCTAGTCTGAGATAGTTCTGCTGCACTCTCACATATTTTGGGAGCCATACTTTTTTTTTCTGCCCATGTCTCACAAGTCACATCTTTCTCATCTTTTCTCTGCCTGCATGTGACTTCACTCTGTTCCTCAACAGTCTTTCCACTGTTGCTACAGAAATCTTCTGTATTCAGCTGCCATGCAGAATATCCTCCTTGCATCTCCCCAGTTAACTGAAATTCATGATTACTTTCAGATTTCATCTGAGCATGTATCTCTAATTCCCTTTCCAATTTCTTTCTTTTCTCACCTTCTAGTCTTTGTAATTGTTATTAGTTACAGAGCTGTGCAAAAAATGTGGTATTAAGGAAATAAATTTTACCTCTGTTTCAATGTTGTATACTTTTCTGATTATTACATATAAATCTATTGTGCCTGTTGGTAATATGACCAGCTGAAAAACAGAAGACATTTTAAAGTCTTTTCTGATAAGTTCACATTTTTTGTCTGGACCCATAAGTATGGCAGTACATTTTCTTTTTATTTTCTGTCTATTAGTACTATATTTCTCCTTAAATTTTTTATAAAACTGGTTGAAATGGACAGGTGTGCATACAAATTAATATTTTCCTAGTGTATCATTTAAGATATACTGCTTTTCTTAATTTTTCTTCCTGAAAATCCACAGAAAATTTATTATTCTTACAAAATGTGTTTTCTTGGGCACTTCATTTCTCATAACATTACTAAGACAAGTTTTTCTTCACTCATGTGTGGTTTACCTAAAACAGAAACTCTGCGGTTTTAAGGAATCATAGTTTGCATCAATAAAGTTAACTTTTTAAAGCATTATTTTTCTTTTACTGAAGAGGTATGCCTTCATATAAAATTTTGTCTTCATCCATCAGGAATGTCAGAAAAAAGTTGTTGTCACTCATGTAGTTGTATAAGCTAGGAACTCTCAGAACCTGGTAATTGCCTTTTGTTCTGCTCTATCACGTTCTGCATGTACGTGCATGAGTAAGAATTCAGTCTTGGATGGCCCCCTGCCCATTCCTTCACTCTGTTGGTCTTTCTGATCTGTCTGTCATATGTTACTGAGGACCCCAAATAAAGCAAAATTTTTCAAATCCTCCACTTGCCTGCAGCTTCTTGAATGCAGAAAGGAAGGGAAAATTAGTAAATTCTAGTTTTAAAGTAATGAATAGTGAATCAATGGCAACATGTACACACTTGAAGTGATAGGGAGGTGGACATCTACAAATAGCTGGAACACGAGGTGAATCGTATCTTCTGCCTGAAACACATAGAAAGATTGTGTCATGGTTTGTTATAGAAAAATACGAGCTACAGGTTGAACAAGAGATGGAAAGGAGGGAATTATATCCATCCTTTACCTTTATCATGGTCATAAGAAAAAGTGAGAACTAGGAACAGTGAAAGGATGGAAGCTCAATATCAAATGGCAAGGATTACAAAACAAAATGAAATTACAAAACTATAAAACCTTAAATCTAAAGATTCAAGGCTGGCAAGTTGGAAAGTAGTATTTGAAATGGATTGAGGAAAGAAAAAAAAGAAAAGGAAGTGATAATTTTATCTTTTCTTTGTAACCTTTTAATTTTGCAAGATCTGTCCTACTTTAATTAAATTTCTGTCTTCTAGATTAGGTTTCCTGTTTTGCTTGGGTGTTCTTGGTGCATGTTGTACTGTGGTAGTTTTCTTACTGCTTCCAAGATATCTTTTATCTTACTGTCAGAATAGATTTGCTTGTTTGATGTCATTTAGTAATAACTGGACTTAAAAGTGGATCAAAACGTATTACGAACATTTACAAGTTTGTAAGCTGTTATCTTATTTGTTTCTACATTTTTTACCACCTGTTTCTCTACTTAAATTCTTGACTCAATACTGAAAACATTATACTACTCAGAACACGAAAAAATCAAACCAAAATTACAGGTTACATGACTGACAGCACTTTTGCTCTGCTTCTGATGTCTGAAGCATCATTCTTAGTGATGCTCTTTTGTTTGATATGGATTTTTTGAATGACAAAGGACAGGGGGAATGCAAAGTTAATTCTTACCTAAATATGCTTGTATGCTATTAATTATTTTTGTTCTATAGGGCCAAACTTGGAATGCCCCAGTTCTTGAGTCCTGAAGCACAGAGTCTTCTGCGAATGCTCTTCAAAAGAAACCCAGCAAACAGATTAGGTAAAGTGTTTAGCAGAATATTTTAAATTGGATCATAATCTTGATAACATCAATGATCATTAGACTTGACTAAATAAGTTTACACTTTCTGTGTAAAGTAGACTTTGAAGTAGAAACATAGCTTGCCTGATTGCTCTTCTAGTAGTCAACAGGATGCATACTTCTGAAATTAATGTAGAAGAAATAAGAAATATGATTTTGCTAGTCATTCTTTTCACCAAGAAGAAAATAATTCAGACATTGTTCTTCCTTATAAAAGGAGCAGGTCCAGATGGAGTTGAAGAAATTAAGAGGCATGCATTCTTTTCCAAAATAGACTGGAATGTGAGTATCTAAATCAAAATTGATTTAATAATTTTTTTAGTTAAGTATTCCATGGTGACATATAACTTCTTAATTCACTCTGACCTATACCTTCTCTTCAGAAATTGTACAGGAGAGAAATTCATCCCCCTTTTAAACCTGCAACTGGCAGACCTGAAGATACCTTTTATTTTGACCCCGAGTTTACAGCAAAAACTCCAAAAGGTAAAAAGAGAAGACCTGAATCATTTACCTATTCAAAAATTAGAAAGTGTTCCTGTTCAGGTTATGTAAAGTATCTTGTACTTCCTGGTGTCGCTGGGCTAAATGAATGCTCCAAGGCAAGTATTCTGTAGTTGATAAAAGTTTTTGTGGTCTTGGTAAATGTATCATGAGGGACTACTGAGTTGTCGTATATTAAAAATAAAGTAATCCTCAGCAACAAAACATCCATAAGTTCAAGTTTACTTATCTCAAAAAGATAAGATTATCTGTGTCTCTTTAAAGGCTGTATCCTATGGCTTCATTTAATTCACGATAGTGACTCTACAGTCTATGTATATATAGAAACAGTCCTTTCAGACTTTGGGTGGCAAAGTTGCTGGTTCAGTGCAATCTGTCTCTGCATAGTTTTACACTGATTCACACAGAATATTATAGAAATTTTAGTCTTTACTAATTTAGGGTGTTACCAAAATTCAAATACTTCTCCCCCATAAATATAAATATGATGCTGTATGTAAATACTTTCTGCAAAGTACAGTTTTTTGTATATTAAAATATTGTCTGACATTAATATGATCATTGTAGTGGTTGATTATCATTTGTGTTTCTAGATGGTATGTGCAAAACAATTTAGTAATTATTTGTATTTTGGTCCTCAGAAACACTTTCTGCAAATTCCAGTTTCTGTGTACTTTATAGAATAAAGCTTCAGTTTGCTCTTCAGAATAGACATAACCTCATCTCTACATTTTAAAACTTTGCTTGTAAGTAGATGATGTGTTTTTCAGATTCACCTGGTATCCCACCTAGTGCTAATGCACATCAACTTTTTCGGGGATTTAGTTTTGTAGCTATTGCATCAGATGATGAAAGCCAGGCAATGCAGACAGTTGGAGTGCATTCAATTGTCCAGGTGAGTACCTCTGCTTAAAAAAAAAAAAAAAAAAAAAATTCAATAAATCAGCATTGCTGTCTCTTGGTTGAGGAAGTGTTTACTTCATCATAGAATGAAATACCATGACAAAGTCATTATCAGATTTATACAAGAAAAGATCAGATTATTTTATCCGAACAATACCTCTGAAGTGCAGGACCTGTTTGATTACTGAACAGCCACGGGTGTGAATAAGCTTCAACTCTTAATTTAAAACATTCTACTATCTGTACTGTAACTCTTTAATATCAAGCCATAATTATAAGGTGGAGTGGAATAACAGACATGTTTATCTTTTTCCCCCTATGAATGTCAGCTGAGGCACTGGAGTACAATTGTGAATTTTATCTGCATGTTTTGGACCGCTCTGTGTGTTGGAACCCATGACCCAGGACATATTCCATCCCTTCCAAGCCTCTTAAAGTTAATGCGCTAATCTGTGATATTTTGTGACTAATTTCCGTGTATCATACAAGTCAGTGTTACAGTACACACACAATCTTTGGCTTCCTAGCAGCATTAGAATTACTCCAATACAGTCTCCTGTTTCAATAATTGTGAGGTTGTCACTTCTAATAGCCTACCATGGTTGCTGTTCTTATATATTCTAATATTGCCAGTACTGCTTATTTTTAGACAACGAAGCTTTGCTTAGGTGTGATTTTTGTGTGAGACAAGAAAGGTGGACCTCATTCTAGAAAGGGAGAGAGGCATTGCATCCTTCTAAGGCTGAGGTCATTCTAAAAGCATGCTTCAGCACTGTCGAGTTTACAGCCAGCGGGGAAAAATGCAGGTGCATTTGTAGGAAACAAAACTGAAAGACCTCTGCAAAAATTGTATTTCTACCTCTTATTTCTGCTTTTAATAATTTTAATTACTGAGGGAGACTGAGTCATGAAAACCAACTGGTAATGTACGTTGTGTTAAAAGCTTCTTATTGGTATATATGTAGGAATAGGAAGATACGCTGTATGACTTGGTTTATTTACGTTTTCACTGCAAGGATATTTTGCAAATGTCTGACAATTGTTAAAAAACAGTTTATTTAGAACATGAATAGCTCTTGCATTTTTTAATCCTCTTATGTCTAGAATAGTCGTAACGTACGTGTTTGTACACATTATTTGTTTAATGTGCAATAAACCTTTAAATTTCATGGGGTTTTAGACCTTTTTTTTTTATTCTAAAGAAGCAGCCTGGCTTGGTATACATGTCAGATGGCTTCTGATCCTGAAGTCTTGCTAAAAGTTTCTACAAGAAGTGCTGCTTCTTTCCCACATAGTTTTGTGGATGAAATTCTTTCTCTTTGTATACAGTTTCCTTCTCTTGTAAAAGTCTGATTCTCTGATGCCTTTCCTCTGTGCCCCTCAACCGCTTCCTCACTCCTATTTCCTCTTTTCTGTGCTGCAGGATACCCAGATGGTTTCCTGCAAATGCTTTGCATCCTTTGCACAAACTCTTTATACTAGAATACCATTTCCTTCCCTTACAAGAGTGAACACTTGTCCTTGTTTCAGCCTTTTATTTCTGTGAAAGGATTTTTGACTGCCATTCTATTTAACTTCCAGTTAATCTGATTCTATTCAGTATGTTTGAATTTTCCAGCTGGCATTCATCTATTCAGATAATAGAAACAGTTATGCTTTTTACCATTATTTTATCATTTTTTCATCATGTAGTCTTCGGGGCTGCTTTGTTTTGGAGATTCTATCTTTAAATTAATAACAGTAACCAGAAATATCATGTCAGTTTCTAAAACACACCGTGCATTATTTACAGTGTCTCTAATATATAATTTATCTCATGCTAATATCAAACAGAAGGCAGTGGCTATTTAGACCAGTTTGACATAGTACAGCCATGAGTTTAAAATTTGAAGCAAATCAGTAGGAATTAAAAAACTTATTTTTAATATAAAGGTCAGTTATATATTTAGAATATTCATCAATTGATAATTTATTTTGGTAGCAGTTGCACAGGAACAGCATTCAGTTCACTGATGGATATGAAGTGAAAGAAGATATCGGAGTTGGGTCTTACTCTATCTGCAAGAGATGTATTCATAAAGCTTCAAACATGGAATATGCTGTAAAGGTAATTACTTTGTTATAAAACACCAACTGTTTTTCATGTTTTAGCATCATAGACATTGGTGATCATTAATTTTTTTGCCATAAAGATCATAGCAAATGAAGATAATTTTCTTAAGATAAAAATATTTTGGATGTAAATGTGAATTATAGTAATCATCCAAATAGGATGTTCAGTGGCAGATACTTATAAAGAACTACGATGGGTTTTGTTATCTATATGCTGGTTTGGGTGGAGAAAAGAAATCTTCAGTATTTGAAACACATAATTACAGTAAAACTGATGGGAGTTACATGACTGCTTCTAGAAGGAAATGTACTATGAACAGCTTACATTACTTTCCATCATTTTTCAAAAATAGGATTGATTACTTTTATTTAAACATAGTTATATATGGGTTTGTGGTGGGTTAACCTTGGCTGGACACCACATGCCCACCAGGCCACTATATCACTGCCCTTCTCAGCAGGACAAGGACAGAAGAAAGTAAGTTGGAAAAAACTCATGGGTCAAAACAAAAGGCAGTTTAATAAAGCAAAAGCCAAGGCCGCCCATGGAAGCAAAGGAAAACAAAATATTTTATTCTCTACTTCCCATCAGCAAGTGATGTCTGTCCGCTTCCTGGGAAGTAAGGCTTCAGTAAGCGTAGCAGTTGCTCCAGGAGCCAAACATCATATTAACAAGTGCCCCCCTCCTCCTCCTTTCTCTTAGCTTTAATTGCTGAGCAGACATCATATGGTATGGAATACCCCTTTGGTCAATTTGGGTCAGCTATCCCAGCTGTGTCCCCTCCCAAGATCTTGCCCACCCCCAGCCAACTTGGGAGGGGGGGGTGTTGGGGAGACAGCCTTGATGCTGTGTGAGCGCTGCTAAGTAGCACCCAAAACACTGGTGTGTCATCAGCACCTTTCTGTCTACCAGTACAAAGCACAGTACTACGAGGGCTGCTTTGGGGAAAATGAACTCCATCTCAGCCAGACCCAATACAGGGATTTTTCCCTCCAAAGTAGATTCATAAATTGTCAGATAGCTAGGAGTTCATAACAGTGCTTAAGTTTGGTACACTTTCCAGAATAAGCTTCAATTCTTTGTCTTTGCTCGCTAGTTTTTAACAAGGTTTATAATGTCTTTATGTCATTCTAGTGGGCTTTCTAGCACTTCTTTGAAGGCATTAAATTCTTAGTTGAAATCAGGAGGATTCCCAGAAGTGGAATGATAAGGGGGTTTTTGTCTTTCTGTATGACACTGTGGAGCTGAATGGTTACTATGAAAGTAGGAGTGGAGATTAGCAGGCTTTGAAAGAAAAAAAAATAATAATCCTGTTCTGTCTTTGAATTGTTGAGCAGTTTACTACTCAAATATATAAAATGTGAAGATAAATTAAGTATGTTTTGCTCTATCCTTGTACACAGATTGTCTACTGGAAACCCTCCAGTTTCAGTTTGGTAGTTACATACTTGTTATTACTCTGCTTCTGGACAGGAACAGATTTGAATTCTGTTCTTGCAATTTGAAGTAATTTCTTGAAACTGGAAGAAAGTACTGGCATAGCTGTTTATTCTCTAAGCCATAACATTTATTATGAGGATTGCCTCACTTTTTTGCTACCTCTGTTGTGGCTTTTTTTCCTCAAGGAAACATGAAAAAATAATAAGGTGACCAGTGTCCAGTGTGTTAGGATGGTGCTGGTAGCAGTAAGGGCTTAAGGATGTCAAGAGGAAGAAGAGGTAAGATAGAGATGGAGGAGGCATTAGAGGAAATTGTACAGTTCAGAAGGAGAGTAAAATAGGAGAAGCATAAGAACACTTTTTAAGTCGGGCAAAATAATGTTTTGCTTGTTTGCACAGGGAGAACTTCAGAGCCTGATAGCAAGCCTCCAGAGATTCAAATGAACTTACATAATGGAATGCTTGTCTGAGTTAACTCTTATAAATTCTTTCTTTTTCTTATTTTTGATTCCCTTACTCTCCTGCTTTGTCTTTTGCTGCACTAAATATTTGCTTGAGATCAGCTTTGTGGAAATCAGTTCATTAGCATCATCAAAAAGTATCTCATGTCAAACTAAGAACTTCGTATTTTATTAAATGGTGGGTGACTGAAGTCTAATCTACTAAGCAGCCTTGCATTGTTTATCACAGCCTGAGGGATCACATCACTTATCCTCCAAAATTGTTTTCAGCTGAGAGATTTTTCCATGTTTTTCCAATGTTTTTTGCTTTGCCTTGCTGTTCCAGTTTAAAAAACTTTGTTTTGGTTATAATCCATGCCCTTTACCAATAACAATAAATATTGCTTATCTTTTAATGCTAGTAAGAACGGTCACTAAAGTGTTACACTATATAATATTCACAAAAAGAATTATGCCTATGTATCTGTTTGCTCTTACAGATCATTGATAAGAGTAAAAGAGATCCAACAGAGGAGATTGAAATCCTACTGCGCTATGGACAGCATCCGAATATTATTACCCTAAAAGACGTAAGTAGTGCGTTAAAGACATCCCTTAGTGTATTGTAGTTGCATATCACTTTCTAATTTGAGAGATGACAAACTACATGTTTCAGATTTATGTTAATGCAATTTATTCAACAATATCCAATTTTTTACTGAGGTGTCTCACTGTCATCTTTTAAAGATGTTCATATTTTGGTACAACGTAATCCTAAGTAGTCAAATAATTAATCCTTCATAAATCCTCCACAGGAAGAATTCATTTAATGTTGGGTATATTTTTAAAGGAACAAGCAAGTTTTTGATTGCTTAGTTAACCTCGAATCTACTTTTTTTTTTATACTAGTCAAAAGCAATTTTAAAGTACGTTACTATATAACTGAGGACTCACTGCTAGCACAATAGCCAAAGCAATTTTCGTGGATAGTCAAGTATTAACTCAGTGGAAAAAAATTTTTCATATCCATGGTCATCACTTTTCTTTACATAGTATCTTTATCTGGTCTTTGTATAGGAGATTATCTAGCTATTCTTTTCTTGTATTATTTGCTCTGGCCATGGAAACACTTCAGCCATAAAAAGCAAAGAATATAATTTGGGAGGTAGAGATTTTTCATACTGAACAGTAGATTCTGATGATATAACAGAAAAAGAGGATTGTCTTTCCTTGATTATGCGTTAAAGAGGATTAAAAATTAAAAAGGTGCATGCTTAATGACTTTCTTAGTCTGCAAGAAAGTATTCTGGTCCTCAAAACCAAACCTCAAGCAAAACAGCTAACCATTTCCAGGAAGCTGAGCTCAGCTGAAGGGAGATTCTGAGACATTTTGAAGTCATTAAAGCAGTAGCTCATAAATATGAGTACCGAGATGAGTACTAGAGAACTCTCCCTAAAGTTCTTCTGCTATAATCTGTTTTCATTTTGTCAGTATTATGTAGTTTGGCCCTTTCTTGGGAGAAGAAAATAAATCAGATATACCATGGAGCTTACCTTATTGGAAGCTACGTACCATAATTACAATCCCACTTTGTTTGTTCTGCTGGTTGGACAAGAAAGCTACCTGAAAGCAACTGTGCTAACATGGAACCTGCATCAGCATTCACGTTGCATTCAGTGCTGCATGCTAGGTTTATGTGTTACTTTAATTCATAATAGAGGTTATGTTATTTAAGCAGGAAGACAAACATAAGGGATATGAGTATTTACCTGAACTTCAGCATTATTAATATTTTACACTGAGAGCAGAGAAACCCAGGCAGCCATGAAAAGTTGCCACACGTGCTGAATCATTTTACTTTGTAATTAATTCTTCATCATCATCAGTCATCTTCCAGCAGGAGCCATCTTTCATTCACACCAACAGTAATACAGAAATAGCAAAAGGAGACTATAAAAAAAAGCCTTAAATCCACAGATGAAGAAAAACAGTAGGCTGTAATTCTCCCTTATTTCTACTCGAATCAATTCCTCAAGCAGAGATTATGGAAGTATTTCCAGTGTAAGAAAAGAGTTATAGGATTCATATGTAATGGAAATTTGTATAATATCCACTAATGTAAGAGTTCAACATTGTTGTAAGTTTTCCTTGTCCTGATATAGATGCATGGTGTGGATTGCTTGCATATCCCACAATATAATGGTGTGCTATTACACTTTTCAGAGGAAAGAATAAGGAGTATTTGGCCTTCAGGCCTCAAACTCATCTGAAGCATCTTGAATTCTTATACAAGTAGAACTCAATGTTGATTTAACTCAATTTTTCATTCAGTTCCACACAAAAATTTAAGTGTTTCTATTTTGAAATGCAAAAATAATATTTTAGGATTTAAGTGCATGTCTCTGGAAATGATTTTTCTGTAAGAAATAATTTATTTCTTTCTTGTATTTCAAGAATAAATGTAGTAATATTTGAATTTAACTTAGGGTGTAAATTTTCATCATTGCTCAGCCTTTTTTTATGTAGATCAATTCTGAAGGTGTTTGGATTGAAACAATGGATATTCAGAACACCAAATTCTTTCTGCAATGCACAGTCCTCTGGGGTTTTTACTTCTGATTGTTATCAGTGGTCTTTTTCAGTTCCACAGTATATAAACAAAAGGAGCTATATTGTGCTAAATCAGATGTACTTCTTATCCAATATCCTGCCTCTGACAGGGGATGCCTAGGAAACAGTGTTAAAATGGAGGATGCACGCAGCTTCCAACAAACCATTACCTAGAAACTTCCTGTGACAGAGCATTATATGTATTTTGCCCTTTTTTACCTATTAATTGCTATTCTGTAACAAACTTGTCTTGTTAGTTAAAGTATTGGCTGAAGAATCTTTTCAGAAGCTTTTTAGCAACCTGAATACAGTATGTCCAGTCTCCTTGTCAGAGTGCTTATTTAGGAGTTTTTTAAAAATTACATATGTGAAATCTTATTTCACTTTGCAAAACCCCTGTTCTCTTTCTCCATTGTGTTATATTTTGTTTGTGTGCCTACATCTGTTTCTCACTATAGTTTCTTCCAGTTTGCCTGGTAGAGAAGACATACTGACTGATCTTTGGCATGTGCCCGGAGTTCATTTTAAAAATTAGTATCACACTTATGATCTCGCCATAATACTGTGCACCTAACAGTGAAGAAAACTCCAAAAGTATTTATTCAGTGCAAAAAAAACTTCCTGGGATCAGCCAACTAAAGTCTAAATTGATCATACCGTTAGTGAAATCGTGACAAGGGGAATGGTTTGTTTGGGGTGGGGGCTGGTTCGGTTTTAGTTTTGGAGGGGGCAGGGTGTGTTGGGTTTTTTTGGTTTTTTGCAGGTAGACAGGACCAGCAAGAGGTTACAAACAGAATAGTTACGAAACGCAAATTTGGTTTGAATGCCCCCTGCAGTACTGAGATGTGTGGGCTTCGTAGTGTCAAATGAAATAAACTTATTTCCTCATGTTGTACCAGGATTAGAGGGAGCATGCCTATTAAAAAAAAAATCTAAAATGTCAATTTAATATATAGAATTATATAATTCAACTTTTAAAAATACTGTGTAATAGTTAAAGTCTTAATACACACATGTTAAGATGAGCAATCATTTATGTTTCATGGATGAAAAATTACTGTTAAATGAGAACATAGAAACTTGTCATGTCTTCCTGTCCTTAACATTGTAAGTTTGTAAAGCCTAAAGAATTTTTTTACATTATTCTTCCTTTTTTTGTTTAGTGAGAAAACAATACTTTTAATGTAGTTAACAGCACAAAAATTTATAAGCTTAGAAATTTCGTAGCCTATATTTCCCAGGTACCTTAAGACAAGGAAATTGGGATGAAAACTTTTTTTTTAATTTTGCTGATAGCTATTTCTACTTGAACACAAATTATTTCATGAATATTACAGAAGAGAACAAATTCCAACATCACCATAAAAATAGGGAACAGAGTCTGTAAAAGATTTTGCTAAAGCAGAAACCAATTTCTGAGCTAAAACCCTAAGAAAGCACAACTGAAATGAAGCTTAAGTATAGCTTTTAAAAGTGTTTTCGTATAGTTCAGCCTGTAGTGCCCCCTGGTGACAATATAAATAATTCTCAGTTATTGTTTCCCTGGAAGATAAAAGGCATGCAAATATTAAGCCATTTTCCATAACTAGAAGGACTAAAATATACATGTTTTATTAATTTTAGACTTTGGTATAGGCTTTATGTGCAGAGTAATGTGTAAATTGTAGGCTTTTATCATAGCAACTTTGTATGCGTTACCTTCAGTGTTCACAGAGAGAAGGTGAACTTCGGTTTATTTTTTGCTTTTTTGTCTGCATGTTCAGTCGTTATGATGCAACAATTGCTTCTAGGATTAGCTCTAGTTTTGCCTTAATTAGATTAGGTTCCATTTGTTATTGTTTCTTAATTTTTCTCATGTCTAGTTTAATTTGTTTCAGTAAAACTATATGGGGAAAACTACATTTACATGCCAGTATTTTTGTGTTATTTCATTACTATCTTTTTGTAGAAGGTTTTGTGTTCATTTCTGAAGATGAACAGTGTTTGAATAGTGTGTGGGGTGAGAAATATAGGAAAAATAATTGAAGAAAACAGCGTGTGGATGCACCTGCACTATCTCTGTGCATTTCACTGGAAGATAACAGAGAATATTTTGCAGTTTACATCTTTATGAACTTTTTGCAGGTGTATGATGATGGAAAATATGTATACGTAGTAACAGAACTTATGAAAGGAGGAGAACTGCTGGATAAAATTCTTAGGCAAAAATTTTTCTCAGAACGAGAAGCTAGTGCTGTTCTGTTCACAATAACAAAAACTGTTGAATATCTCCACGCACAAGGGGTAAGTTTTAATCTCGGACAAAAGGCTTATAGGTGCTAAAATTCTTCTCTTTCAGAAGTACAAACCCATGTATTTATATGTTCCTCTGTGTGGTCACTAAGTAATTTCTAGTAAATAATTACATTGCAGCATGAATTTGTGTTGAAATTAAAACATTGCTCATCAGCTGTGTAGATGTCCAGATAAGGGACATGAGGCAACTGTTTCTGTTGTCCTTCATGTGGTCTGTCAGCAGGTCTGTGGAATATGCAGATATTGACTAACAGAGAGGATATGAGAAGAAATGAGCCAGGAAGAAGTGCTAGGACCAGTGCTGTTGCTTAGCCATGAGACCTGACGTAATTCCAACCCCCTCCTGTGTTCGACCCTTAAAATCGGATAATTTCCACCTATCACTACTGTAATTTCTTCCAGTTCTTGGTTGTGAAGAACATAGTTTTTGAATTGTAACTCCTGCGCCATAGGGTCAGGAAGTTGTAGTGGACTGTTACAAGAAAGAACATTAGTGCTTCAGAAAAGTCATTTGGAGACAGAGGAAGTAGTTCAACTACAGAGAAGGCAAGTGTCACGATTGCAAGGCAAGAATCAGAAGCTGTGTTGCATTTTTAAGTAAAGAAGAAAAGGGAGATGGAGAAAAAGCAGAAAGGAAGGATGTAAGGAAAAAGGCAGGTTCCTAAAACCCAGTGTTATTATCCAAGAAAATATACTTTAGAATGGATAGTACTCAATTATTTTAAGAAACAAATAATCAGCATGCACTGTCATTTCTGGAAGCTATTATTTCAGAAAACTTATGATCAAAGTTATCTGGTGTATCTTATTCTGTGATTCAAGGCTTTCTTCAATCACTTGCTCATGTGTGGGTTTTTATTTGAGCCTCTGTGAACAGGACTAGAATCCTTGGCCAGCAGCATCCATGGGAATTATGAATAAACCTCAATACCTTCTGTATGAAAATATAAGTAATAAAATAACACAAATCATAACTTGGTTCCTTCTTACCACAGGTGGCCAAAAACACCTCAGTGTCCTTGTGTCAAGTAAGGTATTTTAGGGGCTTTTGTTTGTTTTTTTGCTGTAGATCTTTGTAAATATTGGCATTTTAACTTGCATTAGATTGCATGCTCTTTCAAACTTCTTACTTTTGGAAATTTTCAGGTCATCTTATGGTGTGGACACTTCCACATGAAAGATGGCCATATATGTGAATAATGAGTAGTTTAGTAGTCTAATTTTTGTCTGGAAGAGTCTTCCCTGTCTTCCATGGATTTTCCTTTTGTTAGCTCCTTTGGACACAGAGGAGATAATTTAAATTAGGTAATATCTGGTTTGACAGATTCTGAATCTGTGTGCAGTCTCCACAACCCTCCCCAGAAAGAGTTGCCTCATGGACATTCATCGGTTATTTCTGTGCAAAATATCAGTATAATCTAACAATTTTTAAATTCACTTTTGACAGAACAGCTTAACACAGGAAGTTATATTACTTATTCCTTGACATAAACATTTTGATTGCTTAGGAATTGGAGTTACACTTACTCTTCCTCCCACTTGACAATTGCTTCCTCTTCTTCCAAAAAAAGTACAACTGGAGCAGTCTGGTTCTAGAAACAGTCTGACAAATCCCTAGTGCTCTGCTGCTTCTGTTGCCCACCTCTTCCTTTCTACCACTTTTAGGATCTATTTAAAAAAAAAAAAACAAAAAAAACATACTACCAACTAGAATAAAACTGGGCTTTTTTTTCTTCTGCCTCGGAAGAAAAAGTTTCATTCATTACTTAGAGAAAAAGTGTTCTAATCTATCTAAACACCAAAAAATTAGGGCTATCAGGAGCTGGTTCTCTCATACACTGACATCTTAAGCCAGGATGGCCCCCTTAACATCTACTGTGCCAGCTCAAATTCTTTAATGTCAATTTGTATGTTTCAGCTTACAAGGTGCTTATTTCCATAATTTTAAGGATTTGTTTTGTTAAATATGAGAATTGCAAAGTATTTGCATGCTGAAAAAGCCTCTGCTAAATAGACTTATTGTGTTAAATGGCTTTACAGTCTGTAGTCCCTCTGCAGTCTTTTCTTCTTTGGTCTTATATTACTTCCTTTTCCTGGAAGAATGCATAGAGCTTCTGATTCTGCACATCACTTACTTGCAGAGTTTTGGGGTATCTTCTCGTTCTAATCTGATTACCTTCTTGAAATGTTTCACCACAATCTTTTTCAAGAGGAAATGTGTCTTCCGTTCAAATTTAACCATGAAAAGTTAATTAATTCTTTAATATTAAAGAATATTAATCAAATACATAGGACAATCAAGAAGATAAAGGCCTTTATAGCAGGTCTATTTAAATACTTAAAAGAGGACATTTGGATCCTCTCTACTGTCTTACAGCAGTATGCACCCTTTTCTTTACAGAGAGCAAAGCCTCTAGAGACTTTAGACTAATTGGTCTTCTGAAGAAAATACAACAGGTCATGCGATTTCAAAGACTGTCCTTGCGCATTCCAGGTTTTATTACGGCTTGTCATAACATAGTTTCAAATAAGATCAGATTCATTTCCCAGAACTTTGGCAGTTTCTGTAAGTTTTTTGTCAAGTGTTTTACATCTCAGGCCCTTACAAAACAGCCACTTGGGAACCAGTACAGGCTTTCTTTGATATACCAGTCCATTAGGAGAATACCTCTTCAGTATTTTGTTATTTTTTTTTTGGCAGAACCGCATTAAAATTTGTCCTTTGTCAGGCCTTAAATATTTGCACTGAGATCAGTTCAGATTATCTGAATGAAGAGAATGGAACATAGAGGGTTACTCTAGCAGTAACTAGGGTGTGGTTACATAGCACGGTGGCCCATCAACAGCTCCAGACATTGGTAATTCCAAAAGACATTACTACCCAAAGGTTCTGATCTAAAGAGCCTTGTAAGTATGCATGTTAAAATAGAAGACACATATATTTACCCATTAGAACAAGACATCTGCAGATGTTCGTACAAATAAATTTGGGGAGAGTGGGATGTCTGGAGGAGGCTTTATAGTTAAGAGTTTCCCAGTTAGAATTGTAGTATCCTAGACACCACTGAGCATCAGAATACTGCAGCTGATGTTAGAAGCTGAAAATCTGAAAACTGATTGCTGATAATAGAATCATAAAATGGTTTGGGTTGGAAACGACCTTAAAGATCATCAAGTTCCAACCCCCCTCCCATGGGCAAGGACCCCTCCCACTAGACCAGGTTGCTCCAAGCCTCATCCAGCCTGGCCTTGAACACCTCCAGGGATGGGGCATCCACAGCTTCTCTGGGCAACCTGTTCCAGTGCCTCATCACCCTCACAGTGAAAAATTTCATCCTAATGTCTAGTCTAAATCTACCCTCTTTCAGCTTATACCCGTTACCCTTGTCCTCTCACTACACTCCCTGATAAAGAGTGCCTCCCCATCTCTCCTGTAGCCCCCTTCGGGTACTGGAAGGCTGCTATAGGGTCTACCCAGAGCCTTCTCTTCTCCAGGCTGAACAACCCCAACTCTTTCAGCCTGTCCTCATAGGGGAGGTGTTCCAGCCCTCTGATTAATTTTGTGGCTCTCCTCTGGACTCTCTCCAACAGGTCCATATCTTTTTTATGTTGGGGGCCCCACATCTGAACACAGTACTCCAGGTGGGGTCTCACGAGAGCAGAGTAGAGGGGGAGAATCACCTCCTTTGACCTGCTGCTAATGCTTCTTTTGGTGGGAGATTTGAAATTAAGTAACAGAACTGACAATTCTAAAGCCTTTCCTATGTTTAGCTTATTGTATTTAGTGGTTTGTTTTATTCTTTTTAGGTTGTTCATAGAGACCTGAAGCCTAGCAATATTCTTTATGTTGATGAATCTGGTAATCCAGAATCAATTCGAATTTGTGATTTTGGCTTTGCAAAACAGCTACGAGCAGAAAATGGTCTTCTGATGACTCCATGTTACACAGCAAATTTTGTTGCACCAGAGGTAAATACCAGGATAGCTTATATGCTTTGGTTTTTAAATGGGATTTTTTTGCTAGTTAGATATTTGTTTATTTCTTGTGTAACAAGTGAAATCACTTTGTAAACACTAAAAATGTGAAATCTCACTATTTTTATGACATAAAGCATTTTTTTTTGAGGAAAAAAATTGTCTCCCTCAGGTTTTAAAGAGGCAAGGTTATGATGCTGCGTGTGACATATGGAGCCTTGGTGTTCTACTTTATACCATGCTTACTGGGTAAGGGTAATTTTAGTCTGCTTTGCTGTAGAATAGTAAACCAATATAAACAAAAAGAATAATAAATGTAGTTCCACTGTTGAAGATGTGTCTATCAAGGCACTGATTAATCTCAACTTCGGCTTCAGTGCGGGTAGAATATGCTTTGCCTTTAGTAGAATCCAAGTTTGCAGGGACTGATGGTAAAAATTACTGGCTTCTCATGTCTCACCTATTTTAGATGTTTAATTTCTGCTTTATGCTGATTTAGGAGTAAGAATTAATCGTTTCATGTGAAAATTTGCTGATTAAGCTGCATATATGTTGAAGGAAATATATATTGCAAATATAATTGCAATGTATTGAAGCATGATTATGTGCGAAATTCAACCACCGGATAGTCTGAAGTGATGGAGTTAGGAGTAACGAATGCAATAAAATGCATTTATGTATGCAACAGAAATTAATTGTATAAAAGATGATGAATAATAAATTCAACTCTAGTTCCACGAGTTCAAAAGACAGTTGCTATTGTACCTGCCAAATAGATTATATTTTTATGCTGGATTATTCAGATTGCCACTTTGTTTAAGAGTTAACACCATCGGAGACATTTTGGCATTTTAAAATAAATAAGTGACAGACATATTTGTTTTTAAATATATCTCTCTTTTTGGCTGTGGAAATTCTGGTAGCAGCAAGAGTGCTTATAGTGAAGCAAGGAAAATTGCTGCACTTTCCTTTCTCTAGTATCAAAACAGTATTTATTCTTTTTCAGATTCATCATAAAGCCTTTACATTGAATTTTATAGCATGTTGCTTTATTACTTAACTAAAATATAGAAGCTTAAGGAATACTTTCTGTAATTCAGGAACCACTGGTACTTAGGCTGCTGCAGGAAAAATTTGGTTTTTAAACGGGATATAGAGGGAATACATACAGTAAGAACAGATTTGTAGTCAGTGCTGTGCATTTTCACGTTAAGAATAATATATTTTTAGAGTTACTTGACTCTCTGTTGCCTATAATTATGCTGAACTGACTAAATATTGTGATCAGATTTATAATAACTATTGAGGTCCAGGTTATGAAGTTATTAACATTGGAATTGTTTGGTTAAATAGCTACACTCCTTTTGCAAATGGTCCTGATGATACGCCGGAGGAGATTTTGGCCCGAATAGGTAGTGGAAAATTCTCTCTCAGCGGTGGTTATTGGAATACGGTTTCAGATACAGCTAAGGCAAGTATATTTGCTTTGTCCTTTGAACAATGAGACATGGATTGCAATGTAACATGTTGCTAATAATGTATATGTTAGATCATATATCAATGGGTAAGCTCGACCCATTATTACTGTTATTATAAAATACTGCTCTGATCCTTATCTGCCTAGAAGTTCATTTCCCGTTTATGATCCTTTCATGTTTCAACAGTCACTTGCATGTTCCACTGATTCAGGCTAGAAAAACAGTTTTTCACATTTTTTCTGTTTGGGTCAGTTCTTCAGAGTTACCCACAACAGTTTAACTCATACTCTTTCATTAGGAATTGAGCAGTTTATTCATTTAAGTACTTTAAGAACTTTTGGTCCTTAATCATAGAATCATTAAGGTTGGAAAAGACCTCAAGGATCATCAAGTCCAAGCCAACACCACCTAACTCACTAAACCATGTCCCTAAGCACCACATCTACGCGTTTCTTGAACACCTCCAGGGATGGTGACTCCACCACCTCCCTGGGTAGCCTGTTCCAATGTCTGACCACTCTTTCAGTGAAGACATTTTTCCTAATATCCAGCCTAAAAGGATGTCCATATCTAATTAAAAAACAAAACAAAAACCACCAAAGTATTACACTTTGTTTTCATTGCATTTGTACAAAGTAAAAATTTTAGACAATTTTTTTAGAAGTATATTTTTTGCAGCAAATGACTGGAAACTTAAGTGTGCAATATCCTTTATGATCCTTCTGTGTAACTATGGTAAAAGTGCTACAGTTTTCAAAAAAAAAATCATTTACAAGTGTTCTGCTCTTTCTTGCTAAGAAAGCACATTTGTGATGTGCTTTCTAATGTACTGTTCTCATAACTTGACCATTTTCCCACAAATGATGTCATTCATTTGATCGACAAATCAACCTCTTGAAATAACATGTTTACACTAATCCGGCAGCATCAGCTTTTTTTTCTTTCAGTGCCGCTCTGTGCAGTTGTACTTGCCACAGAGTCTACAATGAATCAAAATCTATCAGCTATGAAAAAAATCTTAGATTCCTGTTTAGTAATATCTTTATGTTCAAATTCCTAATTTGAATTACAAAACAAATGTTTTATATGAAAATGTCCAGTATTGCTAATGTAACTTAAATTACCTTAAATCCAGTTGTAGGCAATCAATGTGTTTTCCCCACAAGTAATTGCTTAATGTAGGAATGTTACTTATGCTTTACCCTTACTGACTGACATCTAAAGTCATCTATAAAATATTATGCTGCTGTATAAATTTGTTCTCAACATATTGAGTGTTGTTTGCAATTCTCATTAACATAATTTGAAAAAAAATAAAATAGAAGTTGAAAAGGTGGCAGAAAGGCATGTGCCAAAACAAAGGCAAAAATCTTATTAGATGTCAAGAGCCCACTTCTATGTAAAGAGAGTAAATAGAATATGGTTTTTCATCTCAGCAGAGTTGACTGACATGACAGAAAAAAAGAGATCATTTCCCTGATGATACAAAGAAGGAAAGACTAATTCCCTTTCTCTCAAATTATTATTTTATTAGGAAAATCAAGAATCATTCAATTAATATATTCTGCACAAGTTTAAAACGAAACAAAATTAAATATCTGATAATGTGGTTCACAAACATCTTTCACGGTTGTTTTGCAATTGAGAAGCAGGGGAAAACAAAAGTATAAACAGCAAAATTAGTTCAGAGTGGATGAGGTAAAAATCACTAAAGGTACATTTATGGCCAAGCAGGAGAACTAAAATTCAACCTTCAACTTGCAGAGTTGTTGGAAGATTGTTAGACACTGGGGAAACATGCAAAGGGAAGGATCATCTCTGTTTTCTCAGTTGTTCCTTTTTCAATACTTCCTTTCTGCATATCTGCTATTTGTCATTGTTAAAAGAAATAGTGGTATAGGGGGGCCTCTACTCCAGCCCAATGTGTGTATTTTTAGGTTTGTGTATTTTGCCGGACTTAATTGGATACTTTCCTGTTGTGTTACCAAACGTCCATTAAGTCACATAATTAAAAGATACATTGTTAGCATTGCTGAGCAGTTTTTCAGCTGTTTCAAACTGACACTATGATCTTATTTTTGTACCACTAACATCTTCAGTTTTGAACTGTAATCTGTTTTAAAGACGAAGTTTTACTGGTTTTTGCATTGACTCTCTGTATATTATTGACAGGACCTTGTTTCAAAAATGCTTCATGTTGACCCACATCAAAGACTGACTGCAGCCCAAGTTCTTAGTCACCCCTGGATAGTTCACTGTGACCAGCTGCCTCAATACCAGCTGAACAGGCAGGATGCTCCCCATTTAGTGAAGGTAAGCAGATCTTTGTTCAGCTTGCTGTTTAGCCAAAATTAGTGTAGACAAAAGGAATTTTAAAAAGTTACAGTAATATGTGTTTCCTCTAAATACTATTTAAAAATGGTTATGACTGGAGGGGTTTGCCCTAAGCCATGAAGTGAGCTTGAAATATGTAACGGGATTTCATAAGAACCCATTCATGGAGAATAACTCTAATACATTTGAGAAAGACTTCAATTTTCTTCAGTTTGAGATTTATTGGAGTGGCTTAACACTGGAAGGGCTTAACTTCCCTAAGAAACGAGCATAGAAGAAATCATTCTGATAGTGAAAATGTTGTCAGATGACTATAGGGGAGCTGAAAAAATAGTTTATGTAATTTTACAGTTTCAAAGTTAATTGTTAGTGACTAAAAGAAAACCGAATACTTCATGATTACAGTATAAGCTAAAAAGACGTCAAAACAGCAACATTAAAAGAGTATCATACTGTTCTGCACTCTGAAACAGTCTGGCTTTGACCATGATAAACTTTTTCACTTTGAACAAGCAGAGAGAAATAAAAAAATAATTGAATTCTACTTCTCTGTATTCCACCCTGCCTTCAGTCCTACAAACAAGAATCTCTGTCATGCAACATAAAAGGGATCTGAAGAATATAATTAACACTCTCTGAGTCAGCTGTTAGAAATTTCTAGCATCCAAAAACAAAGTGGAAAGAGGGAGAAGCTCTGATCCCACAGCACACAACTTCTTAAGGTGTTTTTTTTTTAAGAAATCTTCATGAGCTGAACAATGTGGGCGATTTTTAAATATTTTGTTGAAAATAGAAATTGTTATTAAGTGATAAGCAGAGACAGCCCACCAAGGAGATTTCATTCCCCAACTATTTCACAGCACATGGAAGGAGAACTTAATTTAGCAATCTATCATATAGCTTCTGGGTTTGTTTTTTTTAAGCAAGGTAAAATTGCTTTAGTGATCTGAAAACTATTTATTACCCTAAAAAGCACTCACTCCTAACTCTGATGGTATTTGAGTGGTATGTTTCTGTTTTGTAGATGAAAGTAGACTGGAAGTTAAAACTTGTTCAGAATCTCTGGCACTTTCGTGTGGTCTCTAGTGTGTGCATCAATCACAACATACTCCTCCAGGTTTTTTTTCCCTCTGCCCCACAGGGTGCAATGGCAGCAACTTACTCTGCTTTGAATCGTAATCAGTCACCAGTTTTGGAGCCAGTTGGCCGTTCTACTCTTGCTCAGAGGAGAGGTATAAAAAAAATTACCTCAACAGCCCTGTGAAGTGACCTCAACCAGATATTTGGTACCATGGCATAAGATGATAGCACAAATCATGGCGACAGGTAGCACATATCTGACAGATACCTGCAAGCACACTCTGTCCCAGCTGGGACCTATAATGCTGCTGCTCCTGCTGCTGCTACTGCTTTCATCTATTCTCGCTTTAAACTGTTGATGGCAAGTCAATGATCTTACTGGAGCTTCACATGGAGTGACAAGTGAAAACACAATGAAAATGATCATGTTCACAATTGAATAAACCAGAAGAATTACGGATGCCGCCTCTATCAAAAATACACTGAATAAAGCACTCTGCACCACATAGCATTATTTTTATAAGGAATATTTTTTGTCCCCTAAAATATTCTTTGTTACAGGTAGAGATGGACAGTTTATGTTAAGCACTTAGCTTAAACAGTTGGTTTATACTAGCACTATATACTTTGTGCCATCCACCATTTTGTATGTTTTTGTAAACAGTTCACAAGCAGTACTTTTCCGTGCTGTTTTCTTTAATGTATACATGCCTTGTTTTACTTCGATATTATTAATCATTTTGACAATTAAGTCTGATTAAACAGTTCACCTGGATTAATCAGTATCGTTGGACAGCTCTAAAAGAAGCCTGACTGTTAAACAGCTATTGAATGTAATACTATGAATATGTATTTCTCCTTGCCTATGTCTTTTCTACATTTCCATGTTTTTGATGCTGCATGTCATGTTATGAACATCAGGATACTGTTTATAGTATTCAAAATTTAAACAGTGGATCTCTCACCATACTATATATACAATAGGTAATATAACCCAGAGGAAAGGTAACTTGCTCTATATCTCATGCCATCTTTTGTTACCCCTCCCCTCCCTTTTATTCTCTCCCATCTAATCTCTGGACTCAGGAATCATTGCTAAATACTTTCTGATAGAGAACGTTTCTATATTGTTTACTCTTATAATCCATTGTTAATATTTTATCTCTATTCTGTGACTTTAGTTTAAGCTGCAAAGGATTTGTTCAGTGAATGTTGGCATCATAGAAGAAAGGCAGCATTGAAAGATAAAGCAAAACATAATGTCAGCTAATAAGCATAAGCCTGGAAAAAGTAGGTTTATACTGCATTCATTGCAGTTGCAAAACTGATGGATCTAATGTTCTGTCAGTTATTTTCTGATAATTTTAATTGACAGCCAAAGCAAAATAAAAGGAGTCATCCAGATCTGTCAGAGGTTAGAAAGGGTCATTGTAATTTACCACAAAAAAAAAGTGTTGTCCCAGTCAGGTAAAACAAAGCTGTTCAGAGTGAGCATTCTCACTTTTCCCCAGATGGAAGCAAGTTTGTAATGATGGTGAAAGACTAATTTTAAATACTAATATAAACTTTTAATAGTCCTGGCCTCTCGGTGCCTTAAGCAATTAAAAGGCATATTGTGATGGCTGGTCTTGAAAGATCAGTTGCCCACATGAGAAGGTGCACTGGAATGTGTTTGAATTGAGTGCGTGTCCCACTCCACCAGAATGGTATGTTACATCAACTAATTCCAGATATCAAAATGGCTATGGGGAATTCCATCTTTAATAAATATGGATCTGGGTGAACAGCTCTATGTGAACAATACAATTTAAAAACTAAAAGGTGCAATTTTGTGTTTTGCCTAAGAAGGTATTTTCTTGATGTAGTGGTATTAAATCTCTTTTATAGTGACTAATTTGCTAGTTTCCCTGAAATCATCAGAGGTTTGTTGAAAGGGAGGGTCGTCCTCAAGACACCACATATTTGTTGTAAATGAATGTGAGAGTATTCCTTCTGCCACAAGTTTTTCCGAGTTCCTTGGGGAAGCATCCTTTGTTAGACTTGCAAATGATCCCACTTTTACTGCCCTTAAAAATTTGTTATTTAATCCATCATAGAATTGTTAAGGAGTCAGTTCTTTGAACAAGGATTCTTAAATTACCATAGATCACAGAAATTTGAACACACCTCTGCCAAGCAATTAGCATTTTTCCCTTATCTGGTGCTCTAGCATTGCAGTTCTGTTTAGCTGTACAGATGCGTCTACCCTTCCTTCAAGAAACATCTTTAACAAGAAGCAGAAAATGGCCATTTTAATTTTTCTTTGACAGTGTCTGCAGTTCCAGAGGAATTTAGTAAAACCTTACCCTTCAGAAAATGTATTTTCAGCTCCATGAGCAATTGCAAGTCAGGCTCATCAAAATCCAGAAAAATCATAACTTCTGGAGTTGCTTTTAAAGATGTTAATCTGAAAGATTGTCTATCTAGTCAACAAGATTTAAAACTGATACTGTTGAAATAAAAGGATGGCAGTACTTGCCAGTGTGTCAATAACAGCATTTCAATTCAGAAAGGAATTTCTCCTGTGTTCTCAGTATGTATGTATAGGTACCTGGCCAAGAACAGACCTAAAGGAGGAAGTGTTAAGCTGGTTCACTATTGGCAATATCTCTGTTAAAAGTAATATAAAAGTACTTTCATTTTATTTTAGCCATATTTTGTGGCCCTCAAGCTCACTGGTCATTAGCCAAGTAGCAAAGTTAACTCGTACATTTTACATATCTACATTCTCAAGTAAGCCATTAATTTACTCTAGACTTTACAGATGTTGCTACTGTCATGTATATAGCAGCACAGGATGGACACTTTAAAAGCTAATAAAACAGGGCAGTTTAGCACATGCTAACTTGAATGTTGAAGTCTAGATCCACTATATCTTTAACTTCTTGTCTAAACCGAGGTATAAAGGGCCCATCTATGCAGGCAGTACATTTTACAGGCTAGATGTGCATGGTTTTATGTACCTTATCTCCTGTTTTGGATTCATGTTCACAACTTTCACATTTAGTTTTACATTCTTGTAGCTGCAGTTGTTAGAAGCTATAAAGAAATTGACACAATGCTTTTTTGAATCCCAGCACCCTTCTATTACAATGTGTTTATGACACACTGTAAATTCATTGCTGGACTGCTTCTTGGTCTGTGCAGCACAGCAAGTGACTCTAGGATAAAGAGTGATACAGGATAAAAAAGGAGAACTGCAGATACAGGTGAAATTTCATATGTAGGCCATGGTTTATTTTTTTTAGTGTGAAATTACTACTTACTGTGCTTGAGAGAATGAGAGAACAGAGGGATGAGTGTAGTTGCAACACCCATTGAATGCCATCTATATCCAGTAAGGGCAAAGTTATTTATTCATAACCACTGTAACATTGAAGGAAACATATGAGTTTTTCACAAGAATATTTAACATTTTTCTCTAAAGAGACAAGGGCATAAGAAAATAGACATATGTGTCTGGGATTTTTTGTGTGTGTTTAGCTTTTGTAAATGTGGTATACCAACTAAAGCTGTGCTTTTCTATTATTGGAAGGAAAGGATTCAAAGTATGCTGGTCCTTAGCAAGCAGCAATGGCTAATAGATTAATTTTCACTTATGAAAATGATGTAAATGATTAGCTTTATCTTGATACTATTGACTAATCAAAGGGAAGGTGTACTTAGGAGGGATGTAATTATTTTGCAACCTAGTTGGGGGGGGGAAGTCTACTTAAAATGTTTTTAAAAAATGACAAAATTACAGATAAAATATTTTTCTACAATTCTATACAATCATACTTTATACTAGTTTTCTCAGCATGGCATGTGAGTCTAAGGTACTGTTCCAGGAAATCAGTGGTATTGTACCTTGTTCTAGACCATTACAGTAGCATCTTTTAGATGCTTGGCACTGCTGTCATAGAACTGAAATGCTAGTAAAAAAAAAAAAATAAAATTGTACTGAATACTTTAAATGATTGTTTTATTCAGAGTCTGATCTAGGAAATGTTCCAATCATGCAATTAATGTGTAATTAGAACTGTTCCAGATGTAACTATGAACGGTTCTGGAAAGATATTGCTTGTACTCCTGTCTAATGGCAGGTTTTGTAGTTTTCAAAAGAAATTGAAATTTCTACTATGAATAAACTTTCAAGCATTTTAAAAAGTATTTTGTTGGTTAATAACTTGTTGTGCTCAGTTATAAAAGTTGTTGTGTTTATTCATCACTAACACGGAACTACACTTGGAGCGTACCAAATCTGCATTTACAACCAGAAAGTTTTTAATAAGCAAGTTTGGGGTTTTTTCTAGTTAAAATGTCACTGTATTACAGCTTATTCAGACACATCACTATTAGTAAGGTAAATCGGCAGCCAAGGAAAAACACTTGTATTCAGTAGATGCTATAGAGCCAATATATTTGACACAGGAAGATCAAAAAAGTGTAATATTGTATTTAATACCCTGTAAAGACTCCAGTTGACTGTAACGTGCAACTTAAGGGTTGGCTGCAAAATAATATTTGCAATGTCTGCATTGCTCTGGGCATAGGTGACTATCAAGTCGTGCTGATAATTAATGAACCTTTAAACATTTGGAAAATGAGAATATGTGCATAAATACTCCATGAACACGCCCATGTCTTTCAGCAGCTCACATGCCTTGGAAGCTTTATAGTAGTAATCCTTCTTAGCTTTGCAGCCTGGAAAAGATAGAAGATTTCAGTTTTCCATAAAATGACAGTAATTACAAGAGAGGATATATCAATATACCCAGAGTGTACACTGGCACATTCCCCATATTTGCAAAGTGTACCAAAAGAAGGCGCAAAGAGAGGTTTGGTTACGGACAGAACAAAGCCCAGAAGCAAGGGCAAGGAGAGCAGAGGGCAGCCTCAGCTGCGGC
>NW_010134379.1:0-327 GCF_000699245.1 Pterocles gutturalis | reverse complement strand
CCCCCTGGGGCTCGAGGTGTCCATCCATACAGCCTGCGCCTGCACAAGGCTTCACCCGGCCGCCTACACACGTCTCAAAATTGCATTTCTGATTGCATGGACCATCCGCGAGCCTTGGCAAGCTCTGGAGAGGAATACCGGGGGTCGCCATAACACAACACGGGATGCTGCCGCCCCTCGCTCGCCTTACTTCAGCCTCCCCCACCTCCGCCCCCTCGCTTGCAGCCGCTCCCCACTCGCGTTTGTACCGTTCCCCTTCCCGGGAGGTGCAAGGTGACCCCTGCTCGGCGGGTGCGCGCCGTCCGCTCCTCTGCGCACGGCTGCGAG
>NW_010134378.1:53685-53964 GCF_000699245.1 Pterocles gutturalis | reverse complement strand
TTTTAATTATTGCAATCAGGATGTAGCCAAGGAATAATGAAGGAACTCCAAATCTCAGCAGAGAGGCAGCCATCTCTAACAGCGGATCCTTCCTGGATTTTTTAATCAAGGTGGCAACAAGTAAGACAGGACACAGGGAGGTGAACCACCACATTGTTCCTTGTGTTACTAAAAGGAAAGAAGATCAAGAGACAACTGCAGTGCTTTTCTGAATGGGCACCGCTGTTCCTGTGCCCCCTGCACCTCACTTGTTTCCGTGGGAAGCCCCCAGACCTGTCC
>NW_010134378.1:16127-53658 GCF_000699245.1 Pterocles gutturalis | reverse complement strand
AGTGACTTGAGCTCTCACGTCCCTGAGGTATAGTGCCAAAGCATCAGGAGACATAACCAATTCCCCTCTTCCAGGGGAAAAAATAACACAACAGGGTCTGGAAAAACTAATTTCTATTCACAACATGAAATTCCAAATGCTTCTCAATCGCAATCATTTAGTCTGAAACACTAATCAAGCTGGTTGGTTCGATTTCTACAAGTCAAAGGCATCGTGTTTCTCGTAGGGAGTTCTGCAGATTAAACCTCAAGTGGTCCACTCCCCTTGTCCTAGGACTCAGTGCCACTGCCAGGAGAAAGGAAGGAAGGAAAGAGGAACATTGTACAGAACACCTTTATATTTATATTTAAGAAATAATAATAATAATAATAATAATTGAACTGTTGATGGTGAGGAAAGCAAAATGTGCTGTCCTTCTCTGATGGCTCACAAGCTGCCGGATTTTCTACATCAATGCAAAAAAGATGAAAACATTAGAAAAAAAGAGTAAGAAACAAAAAGAATGAAATAATAATCCAGTAGGAAAAAATGCATTTGAGAAATATTCACCTAGGTTGTGTGTGGTTGTCCCCTCCCCTCAGATAGCGTTTTGGAAATTATACAACTTCATTGCCGTTCAAACAACAGTAAGAAGAGAAAATAAATAAGGACCATATTAAATACCTATATGAACTGGAAATGAATCCAATTGCAGATATAAAACCTTTGTAATTCTATATAGAGTTTAAACAGAAGTCATGTATATTTAATTTATTTTGTTAAACAAGAAAAAATGTATGATATTTTCCTCAAAACAAACAGGCATTTCTATACATATTTTTGATCAAAGAAAATAAAGATTTTTTTTTCAGGTTCTATAGATGCCATGCTCAGAATACACTCAATGCAGAATGTGACCAACTGTGCTTCTCCTAACCTCGAGGTCATCTATCTCCATGCTTTTTTACACTAGCCACATGTAATCTCCTAACATCATCTCAGGTACTGCTGGTGCCACCCTTTCCAACAGAAACTGGCCTTTTCCACTGTTTATATTTTGGCTGTGAGGGTCTGCAGGGGCCAGATCACTTCTCATGGACTCTTTGTCATCTTTGGTAACAAAGATCTCTGCTCGCAGGGAAATCTGTTTCACTGTGCATTTTTTATTTTATTTTTTTTTGGGGTGGGAAGGAGGTTGCATTTATTTTTTTAAGCACGAAGCTGCAGTGGGTTTTCTTTTTAAAAGAAAATTTTGTAAGTCAAAACATAATAATTTGTGAGCCTGTAAAATGAACTTCAGCCTCAGGGTGCTTGGGAGGGGAAAATATGAAATGTAGGTGAGACACTTCATTTGTAAATGCAGCTGCTGGAGGAGCCAGCCGAGGGTGAGTTGGGCAGGGAGCTGCTCCCCAATCTTCCTTCTGCTGCATGCCAAGGAGAGGCACCCAACCCTTTATCAGCCAAAATTTTTTTTAGAGAAGGCAGGTTAAGCAATGCTGCAACTGTTTGCTGTTGACTTGAGTTTCACTTCAAGTTTGCTGGGAAAAAAACCCTGAAAATTTGAAACATGCCAATTTTTAATTTTCACTTCAAGTTTGCTGGGAAAAAAACCCAGAAAATTTGAAACATGCCAATTTTAGTCTAGAAATTACTTCCTTCTCAAGCCCGTTCTGCAAAAGAGCTCTTCAGCAAACCAGCTGCTCCCTTTACAAGTGAAACACTTCATTTAACCTGAAACAAAACAGCGCTTTAGGCTTTGCTTTTCTCTGAACATTTCTGAAGGTATTTGCTCTGGGCTGACCTGCGGTGGTTTTTCTGTTGGCTTGTTTGAATCACCAGCAAACCAAACAGTGCCCTGTTTGCTCAGCCGCAGTGTTGTGAGATGGGGCCCTGATTCAGTGAAGCACGTAAGCTCCCGCTTTCCTTCACCAATACATGCTGCTCCAAAAAGTCCCTTTTTTTGCCTTTAGCCTCCTGGATCAGTGGCTCCATCCCTGCCCACTGTGCTGGTGCTGGCTGGAGCCATCTGATAACTCTGGGGAAGAGGAGGAAGAGGAGAAGAGGAGGAAGAGAAAGTAGAAGAGGGCAACCTTCCTACACACACAGAGTTTACCAACTGGCACTGTTGTGATACAGCACTGCATAGCACGCTCTGCTGCTTTCCTGTATGCTGTAGTGGGAAATCCATCTTATAACCTCTACAGGAAGACCATCCCTCACAATGTTCTTTCTCTAGAGGTTATAATAAAGCAACCCATTGCTATTTTTTTTTTTTTCAGCAGAAGGATTCAGTTACATTTTGTTAACACAAATTTATGAAGTCCATAAAAGATAAATTCAGATCATGGGTATCTTCGCTTGTATCCTCTCAGCTTCAGGGAGACTTAAATACAAACACTAAGGGGTCTGCTGGGATATAAGGCATGATTTAGGCAGGAGTTCTGTTGTTTATTGAGTGATTTAATTTAAAAAAAAACCAAACCCTTAAATGCCTTTATACACTAAATGCACCACCTCTCTTTTAAGAAGGCAGTAAGTGGATGTTTCCATGAGAGATACTAAGGGCTACATCTCGTATCTCACGCCTGTGGGAGGCCACTTACTGCACCATAGTACATACTGAGCTACTGCACATTTCAGCAGCATTAGGGGCATGGCAGAGGGCAGGATGCACCTGTAAACCCGCAGCCCTTCCCTGCTCTCTATGCCAGTGCTGCAGCGAGGGGACACTTCTAACACACGCTGTGATAGCTGTACTGATACCAGCTTCAAATGTGGAGGCTAACACTGGTTTTGTATGGTTGAGCTCTATGCAAACCCTATGAGACTGTCCTATGGCACTTTTTCAAATGGCAGCTATATCACTGACCCTCAGAAAAAGGGTTAGTGGTTAAAAGAAGCAATTCTGCATTTCCCATACAGCACAGTCTTCCATGCTGAGCATAACACTCTCCAGTGGTGCCTTCTACCCTTTGGGATCCAGCTCTGTTGTGTTGGATCAAAAACTTTGCATATTGCTAGATATGTGGAAGGAGTGACTTCTTCATTCACTTTAAATCTCCTGCCTTTAGACAAAAATCTCTAGTGATGCTGATGGATTTCCAAAAGGAAGCACTGCAGTAAACCACCCAACATGGACCATGCAATGGCCAAGCACCATGCAGCTCTCAGCCACGGCGCTAAGAAGGCAGCTCTGGTTTTGGGTGTGCCATGTGAAATGCTGTAAAGGTCTTGATCCGCAGAAAGCTTGGGGTTTTCATCCTGCCTTGGGGATTGGGTCTGTTTTGAGCATCATATCATCATATGCTCTGTTTATTGTCTGGGTCTTGCACTGGCTTGCTGTGCCTAGGTGGGTTTTGCATTTTTGAGAAGTTACTTTGCCTTCACAGGGTAACTGTGAGTGCATTTGAGAGTCACTCTGTCCCATGCCCTACTGCATACCATTTATTTTTAGGGCTTGATTGTGCCTTGCATGTACTGCAAAGTCTTCCTTACTCTGAATAAATTCAGTCAGGTCCTGCTTGTGCTTGAATTCATTTTTCATCAGTGGGACAAGATTTGGACTCATCTCCAGTCATGAGTAGAGGGTGTTTAAAAAAGAAAACTATAGTCTTGCAATTAGCTACTGACCCTATTTTGAACACGGAAGATTTTTGTATTACGTATAAGTATAGATATACATATAGACATATAGATGTACATGCCAGGCTGTGATACAGAAGGCAGTTGTACTTTTAAAGCCATGGGCTTCAAAGATCAAAGGAATTTTAGGCTTAAAACTCATCATCTTTGTTTATTTTATTTGCATTACAGATCAAACATGGCCTTGCATGCCAGTTGGTGTGTGGTGATTTTAAACTTTGTATGGTCAATCTTTGTATGGTCAGCCACTTTGAAACTAAAAATAGTGCCTTCCAACCCAAACCATTCTATCATTCTATGATTTCTATGATTTTATGAATTAAAATAAAAAGTGTCACATGGTTTTCAATCGGTGGCAAATACAGTAACTGAACACATCAAAATGAGACAGCATGGCAAAGCGTGTGCACGTCTGTGGCTGTGTAATAAACGTTACAGAAGAAAAAGAAGGAATAAAATCCTGGAATTGTGTTAATAGAGGATAGAGTTCTGTAAACATACTATGTTTGGAAGGAAAGGATGGCCATGTGTGTGTGTGAGGGTGTGCACATATGTGTGTTTGCACACACTAGGCATATGTGATGGCAAGACACAGCAGAAAATATTGCAAAATTTCCTTTGCACCACAGCTCTGATATTTTGTGTAGGTGCTGTGGATCTAGCAGAGGCATTAGCTTTTTAATGCTTTATAAATGGCTTCTGTTTTTTAATGAAAAGGACTGCTTTTCTGCTCTTCATGCCTAGAGCCAAATCATTGCACCAGGAGCCAAACTGCCATCAGCAAGATGAAATTTGGGGGTCCCTGGAGCTGATGGCCAAAATCCAGTGCCTGGAGCAGAGCAGGGATTTCATACTTAAGGCCAGCACCTCCGCCCTTTCGAGGTGAACATGTGAGTGTCTCACTACTCATTCCTGTTGTCCAAGCTATGACACTTCTAAGAAAAGCTGTCCCTCATCCAAACTTCATCTTGACCTGACCTACACCTTGGACCCAAAGAGGCCTTGTGTAGAAATTGCACACTTGGGCTGGGAAAGAGGAAATATTTATCTGTCAGCTCCATTTCTGTGGCTGTCTGAAACTCTGCAGAGGTTTGAAATATTGGAATAAAACCCCAGGGGAGATGTAACCGTGAGTAAAAACTGGGAGGTGGTCAAAGGTTAATGGGAAATTTATCATGGCTTCACTATCTGGGCATCGCCTCTGCCTGCATGGGGTACATTGAGTGTGCCCAGGACTCCAAAAGCCCTGAAATTGATATTTATTCCACATACAGCACCCGTTCCAGCTCTTGCAGATGCCAGCAGGAAAACATCCCTGCAGTGTCCATGGGGAAATCAACTGAACGCATGGAGTCACTGCAACGTTTTTACATCTTTGTTCTGGCTGACCCATTGGCAGAGAAAGATGTGAAGAAGCTAATGGCCAGACTGTGAAGCCAGACACATTTAAATAGGAAATGCACACATTTTGGAAGGAGCTATCAAAGGAAGGGGTAGATGCTGCATCTCTCAAAATCTGCAAAACAAGTCTGGTTGCTTTGTAGGCAGAGTGTTTTATTTGGATGCAAGATTTTGGGAAGGTTGTTAGGATAAAGGGATACATCTAGTCCAGATGGGGTCATCTAGTGGTCCCTTGTGGCCCTAAAGAAGTGTAGTCAAGCTGCAGAGAAAAGGAGATGCAAGCATAGGTCCTCTACACCCAGCTGTGCTGCTCCTGGCAAGTGCTGTAGCTGTACACGTGCACCACAGACCTTACAGCAATGTTTGGCACATGGCAGCTTCGCTCAGGCTGCACACCCAGCTCCGCTCGCCTCCAGACTGTGCGTATGTGATCTCAGCACTTTCCAGCTTATTACTCCAGTAATAGTGTTATTTATATAAACTGGAGCTGTGCATCGACATTTACTGCGTCTGCAGGAAACCCCCGGTGTAAACAGCAGCGCAGCCCTGTGCGAACACACACCCCTCCTGTAAGCTATGGGCATTCAAGAAAATCTCACTGGATTCACTGCAGTTAGCATCATGAAGGATTTACATGTGAATTTGAATGTAAACATTAAATGTAAATGGTTAATGGCCTGCTCAGTTGATTAAACTCCTTACTTGTGTGTCTTCAATCCCTTTTTGCCACGAATGGGAGCCAGCCAGGATCCTGCCCTGCCCTTGCCCTTGGGTGGACATGGGTCCCCCCAGCACACTCATTTGGACATGAGTGGTTGTGTGCTGGGTCGGACAGTTTGGCCAACGTGACCCTGCAGGTCTCCAGTGCGCACAGGGTCCCGATGGGTGTTAGACCCACAGGGAGGCACCCGTGTGTGTCTCTCCGCTTGTGGATCGATGTAGTGAGGGTGTGAGAGGTAGAGTCACAAAACGACCTGGCTTTATGGAATGGGTTTCACCTGCAGATCTCAGCAAGAGTTTCACAGAGGAAGAAACAAGGCGTGTAGGTACTGGTCAAATCAGGGTCAAGGTCTGTTATCCAAATGTGCTGGGATGCACTCCGGCCACCTGCCAGGTCAGTTCTGTATTGTGGAGCCACCAGAAAATACCAATAATTAGGAAGCTGTAAGTATTTCAGACTTTCTCTTGACCTTATCTTTACCAGCAAACCATTTATTGGGCCAAGATTCACAGCTTTTGAAAGTTTGCTACCAATGCCAAAAAAAAAAAACCAAAAAACAAAAAAAACCAAAGACCCACCAAAAATTAATGTAGTTGAAAATAGGAAGTAATGGCTGATATAACCATATTTAAAATATTGGTATTGCATTGACAATTAAGTGACACATACGTATTGTCTATGTATAGAGTGGAGTCTGAAGGAAAGAGGATGCCCATTTTGCACTTTGTGTTCAGCCAAGACACCTTTGTGTGTGTTTGCCTGCTTCAGGTATCTGAGATTAAAACATGGTGCTATGACTTTTATTTGACCTTATTTTAGCTCTTGCACTTTTTCTTTCTTTTCTCCTTTCCCTTCTACCAGTCTGTTGTAATTAGGATTTAACATATCCCAGAATATACACGGACATCAGCAAAGCAATCAATATTATTTTTTTTCCCCATTTTCTCTAACTAAAGCCAGCCTGAAGTGCTATTTCTATCTGAGCTGATCTATTCTTTAGTGAGAGCAGTAATATATAACACTTTAGACCAGACTTCAAAATGCCTTTTTTTTCCTTTGATCTGAGTAATTAAAGAGTCAAGCTGCTGTTCCTGAGTGTTTTCTGATGGAATTACACGAGTTACACAGCTCTTCATTTGTATGTCATTAAGCATTATGTTTTATTGCTGCTGTTCAAACAATTAGTACCTAAATATGCTCGATATTGTCATAAAGAGGCAGCAGCAGTGTTAATGTTAATGCCCTGGTTAGCAGTTTGTTTCCATCCAGGGTCCACCATCATATTAGAATGCCATTTAATATCAATCAGATCTTTACTGATGTTTTCTGAAGTTGTTCTCTTCTGCAATCATTTAACTGTTCAGCCAAGTGAAGATAAGTCAAACAATAAAGTTAAGTAAAAATGGCATTTCTGTTAACATGGGGGTTTTTTTAAGTTTGTTGCAAGTTTTGGTTATAAAAAGGCCAGTGCTTCATGGTGATCAGTCATTTTGACATTTTTATGGTGTTTTTATTACCCCTGGCTCATTTCCATACTAAAGGGAACATTTGTAACAATACTTGCTTGCTCTGTTATGATTAGGATTGTGCTTTTGCCCCGCTTTGTTCGGCTGTTGCTGCACTCGGTAACGCTCTTGGCACACGTCCTCCCAGAGCCTGCAGTGTGTTTATTCAAAAGGAAGGAAAAAGAAGCATCTACTAAAACAATAAACTACTACTGCTTGCGTTAACACGGCCATAACTTCCTTGTTCTGCAGACAATCAGTTAGCAAAGCTGTTAGGTAAACTTGCTCCTTCACTGTTGAGAAAATAAATATTCATGAAGCTTACAGCCACCTTTTCCTGTGCTTTATTATCGGGTCAAAAATGGTGAAGGATTTTAAAGCTAATGATTAAATCAGAGAGATAAGGATGGAGGCCCAGATCCTGAAACCAGTGGGACCTGGCGTCTGAAATACTGCTGAGGACCTGGGTAAGGGTTTAAGGCAAATTTTGCTGACTTATTTCAATATCAATGCTATCAATATAGAAAATTGAAAATATTAATATTTTCACTAATGCTGCCTAAGACAGGAGGTTAAATGTGAAAAAAAAAAAAAAGGAGTCACGAATGATAAGGAGGAGCAATTAAAAAAGAAGGGGAGAGGTGACATGTCTCAGGAAGTTTTCAGGGTAAAGTCAAGTCATTGCTTTGGCTGGTCTGCACGGGCTGGAGCACAGGACACAGCTGGGGGCTCTGCTGGGTGATTCCCCCCCCGCCCCCCCAGACCCTGGACAAACCAGAGCACTTAATTCTGCTATAAGAGGCAATTTCTCTTGAGAAAATTGGAGAACATTTCTCACCACTGGAGAACATCTTTAATTCAGAGCACGTTTGCTCTGAATCCACCTTGCCTGGATTTCAAAGAGAAATAAGAATGTCTTTTAAGGTCTGGATTCATCCTTCTTAAGCAAGGCAGCAAAGTTTGGGACAGAGTAATCATGAGCTTCCTCAGCTAGGGAAGAGAAACTGCCACTTCCCAAAGGTGGTTTGGTTTCTGGGTGGAGAGGAAGACTCCCAATGGTGTTTCCTGTTCCACTGAAGCCAACAAAATAATCTAAATTTGTCATCCAGGTACCAGGAAAAAAAAAAGATGAACCTGGCTTTGGAACTGAAATGCAACATTGGAAAATTATAAAAATATGCAGCAAATTGGTGAAGGGCCCATCTATGTTAAAATTTGCCCAGTAACTAATTGTGACTTTCCTTATGCTGCTGTATCTCTGCAGCATCCCACTGTGACTGGGAGGCTGATGTTCTCCTGAGCTCTCCCTGCCCACAGGAATCAGAAACCAAAGGAGGGGCTGGGAGGGGAGTGGCGTGCCGGGTGGGATTGCCTGCTGGTACAAGCCCCAGCTTTCCTCGCTCATCTCCAGCTGCCATTTGCCAACCCTGGCCTCGCACTGCCGGGGGAACACAAGCTGCCCTCTGTCATGGTTGAATAAGAGCAAAGAGCTCTCCTGCTTGATATCAGAAGAGGCGCATTTTGATGTTTATCTGAAGTTCTCTTCCAAATGTTCATGCACAGTAGAGGCTGCGTGTAAGGACAGGTTCAACCTGATATCACGGAGAAGTGGTAAAACACTTTCTCTCGTTTTGGTGTCTTAATGCCTAATACTCCCATATGCCAGAAAAAGATTTGTAAGGGGCCATAAAGTCAGCACAACTCTGTTTGCACTTGCTTTCTGGTTCCTTTACGGCACTGCTGGGGCCTCTGTGCAAACACAACTCTGCGGTCAGCTTTTAGAGTGCCAGTTTCTGCAGCATTTAATCTGATTTACCATCTTTGCTAGGACTGGCACCTACAAACCAAAAGGCAGAAAATGACATGGTCAAAACAAGGTCAAAATGGCACTTAAAAATAGCAAAACTGTTAAATATTTTTAGGAGAAAAGATGATATACATTGTGTAGGTTAATAACTGCGCGCCTCTCTCCATTTCCAGAGTGTCTGGACTCCAGACACCTTTGCCCACTTATTCTCACTACATCCCTGTGACTTATAGCAATAATTACTCTCACCGTGTGGAAGAGACATTGAAATATGGAGAAATGAAAAGTCTTTCTAAAGCAGGAAGAGCAGAGATTTGGACTTGAATCCATGCACCAAACTAATGCCTGTCCAAAGCATCACCTTCCTTATTATATCCGTAGTGCTTCTTTGGCACAGGGGAATCACAGGACATCTACTGTCTTTCAGAGCATCAGGGGTAGCAAACCAAGACCAAGATTAATTATTTCCCAAACCTGAGCTGGTGACAGAGTGAAGATGCTGGAGGTCATACTGGGGTGGCTGTGTCCCGGTGCTGAGCTCAGTTTCTCAGTCAGTGGAAGAAGGCACGGATGGTTTATTATTCCACTCATGCTCATGTCTTACCCTTCTTTCTCCCAGAACATGGTCTAAAAAGTGGAGCTGTTTTCCCAGCTGCTGGGTAAGGCTGTCAGGGTCGTTTGGATTGAACTTGGCCTCATGGAAGTGACTGGGAGTCTTATACTGGACTTCTTGGGAGAATAGCTCATTTCCTCTAAGAAGACAGCAGTTTTCTGACAACTGCTGTCATCAGCACTGAGCAATGTCTTTTTTTTTTTTTTCCTTTTTTTTTTTCTGGGCAAGTATGTGCAAGAGAAATACGAAGGGAAACTTTGCCCTGCACTATCCTGGAGGAACTGTACAAGATGTGTCAACATCAAACCTTTGTCCTGCAGCTACTACAGAAAGTTAGTTGTGTGTGTTCCAGCTCATGAAAATCCAGCATTCGAAAGCTTTTATCAAAGACCATGTGTTTTCCTTAAGAAATCTGGGGAAAAAACTATGATAAATAATTCACATTTCAACTAGCATTAAATGGAAACTTTTCCAAGCAGATTCAAATTATTTAATAAACACTGATAAGTCCCTCCAGGAATATCAGGCAACAAATGATGGACAATATTTTGGCAGTGAAGGGAAGTGATTGCTTCCAACAATTATGGATGACCAGACTGTCTAGAAAACATGTTTGGATTGTTAATCTTGATAGTTTTTCATTGTTGAGATTGTAGCTGGAGGCACCCATGCAGGGAAAACTATATCAGATGTGGATTTTTTGGTAACCATGTTGTGTTTAAAAAAAAAAAAAAAAAAGGCAGTCACAAAAAATTTGAATTTCCAAAACCTTCAGTGTTTATACCATTTTAAAAAGTTTAGAATAAAGATATATTCTTGATGCTTTTTAAATTTTCCAGAAACCAATGAAGGGAGTTTACAGAGACAAAACATGTTATTGCTGTTTTCAACCATGAAGTTACAGTAATTTTGTGATTGTTGCTTTAATATATGTCACCAGGATTGGGTGATAGGGAAACTCATTGTTTCCAAGACTGTTGAATATTTGAGCTGTCCCATGGTTGCAGTTGTAACACTGTAAGTTAATGTCCCCAGGTCATTCCACAGTATTTGGAGCTCAGAAGCTACATTTTTTTTTTTTTAAAATATAGTGGGTTAGATGTTGAACGTTGGAGATGTGTTTTGGTCTTTGCCGCTGGCAATGCCTGTGCAGTGTGTGAGGAGGACTAGTCAATAATTCCCGTTTTTCCAAGAGGAAACATCAGACACTGGAAACACGCAAAGCCCATCAGTCTGCACGGGCCCCGCAGCCTGGAGTGCTCTTCTGTACAACTCTTCTCTCAAAATCCAAGCAGTTTTTCCTTTCAGAAAACTCTCAGAGTATTTGCCGCTCTTTAATGTGACAGTCTGGTGGATGCAACTCTCACTTGAGGTGTGGGAGAAGGGCTCTGTGCACTCCAGTCCCTGCAAATTTCCCAGCCAAAGCCCCATAAATTTCCCCAAATCTTGACTTAGCACCGTTGGCTAGGCAACCTGATGCTTGCTGTTGCATGGGGATGAAAACAAGAGTTGTGGACCAGGCAGGGAAAGGAGGCAAGTGTTCACCTAACTCATTTGACACAGGCAAGCTAAGGAGAGAGCAAGTTGCCAGGACCCATATTTAGAAGTCTTTCATGGCCATCATCTGCCATCATCTCAAGCCAAGAATCATAAGCATTATAACAAGGAGATATACTTGAGCACAGAGGATTACAGTTTTCTCAAGGATTGTTGTCATAAACCCCATAGTGGGTAGAGCTTGACATAGTTCATGGTAATAACTGAGTATCACATTGCCCATAGCATCAAAAAATGACAGCAAAATTCAGGAGCAGGTGGGCAGCTTTAATTATATAGGCTCCAAAGGGAATAATCACTGGGATGGTTTTTACTGTCTGTCTGGTATGAGTCTGTCCACAATGATGGTGGTGTGATTTAGTGAGAATAAAGCATCTAACCCATATTTAAGCATGCAAAGTATTTCTTTTTTTCCTCTCGCTGTGAGAACAGAGAAAATAGGATTTGTAGGAGGAACTGGGGGATGTATTATTGTCAGTGATTTGCACATATCAGGGCTGAAACATCAGACAGAGGAAGTACCCGAACAGCTGGGACTGCAACAGATGTTCTCCAGACAGCTCTGCCTCATGAAGATGTAGTATAGTAATAGGTCATGTTACAGAAACAGAAAATTTAAAAGAGTGATTTTACATGCATGAGCCCTGGCTCCCCGGGCCCGGCAGTATGAGTGACACTGAACAGGGAAAGGCAGCTGGGACCCTTCTGAAGAGATCATTGTGTCCCTTGCCACCAGAACCTCCTTCTCTAACATATAGATGTCTCTAGCAGGAATAACAAAACTCCCAGTGCTGAAACACAGAAGGGGTGAGTGCAAAATCCCCTTGCCATTCCTGCAATTTAAGGGTGGATTCTCAATTACTTGGTGCCTCTGCATCACAGCTTTTAGCCTCTTCCGCTGCCTTTCTTCCCTCAGGTCACCAGGCAAGGAGTTTCCTGTACAATAACCTACAAACAAGAATCAGTGCAGAAACTTTGCTTGAAATTTCCCTGGATATTTATCTTTAGTCCTCAGACAGAGTCAGAAGAGCCTGTTATGGTTAAACCAGGTGGTGATCTCCCAGCTGGAGCCCCATCGCGGTCCCAGCCAGTCAGTCACGTCAACCCAAAGCCTCCCAGAGAAGGTCCCAGAGCGTGGTCAGGACAGCCACTACCTTTGCTCTTGGTAGCGGCTGCTCTTCGCATGCTCCTGCATTCATCTAGGAAGAAAGAGTTGATTGCTGAGACCACGGGCCACTAAACCTTCCTTTCCTCCAGACTACAAGAGTGTCCTAACCGC
Source organism: Pterocles gutturalis (assembly GCF_000699245.1). Taxonomy (NCBI): domain Eukaryota; kingdom Metazoa; phylum Chordata; class Aves; order Pterocliformes; family Pteroclidae; genus Pterocles; species Pterocles gutturalis. Next base: position 41,154 of record NW_010134378.1, on the reverse strand, counting down.
CAGGTCATCGGGTTTCTTGAGAGCTGTCCAGTCTTTTCCTTGAAGCTGAGCTGTTTTGCAGCCAGGAATGCAATAGCGATGAGGTCAGATGGCGAACAGGGAGCACGGAGAGCAATATCTTGTACCGTTATTACATTTTTTTCCAAACTGGGCATCTATTGCTTCCACAATGAGCAACTTGTGAAAAAATAAACTGGCCTTCTTCACTCTTTTTTTCATAGAGTAATTTGTTACTTTCCTGGCTGGTTGCTCTATTTTAATATGTGCCCACAGTTTTCCTCATTTACTTATTTTCATTACAAAACTGAAGGTTACCCTCTTACATCCTGAATGTGCACTCCTCAGCGCTTTCAATATGCTATCATTGCTGTTGTCATTCACGGGTATCTTATCCTTGCCACTACGATGCTCTGAAAAAACTCCAGCAGTAAATGGAAATGGACTCCATAGGCTATTAAATATATTTAAGTAAACACATTAAGCAAGCATTAAGAAGAGTACTCTTGACTCGATGAAATGAGACTGCAAGCACACAAGGGCCCCATAACAGCAGTTTCATTACAAACTGCCTCCTGTACACATATTCACATGTTCCAGCCCTCTCTCCTAATATGAGAAAAGTGTGATCTGTCATGTCTTTGAATGATATCACTGCTCCACTGGCATTTACATCATTACAGTACATCGTGAAATGCTTGGGACCAAAGGCATCGCGGTCCCAAGTGGAAGGGCCTCGATTTGTTGTGTCTCTCCAAGTTCTTCAAGTTCCCATAGCAACCCAGAGCCCATCAAATAATTAAATAACATATTTGCAAACACATGGGGCAGCAGCTGGGGATTTCTTAAAATGTTTATGTCTCCTTAACCACTTGTTTCTGACAAGAGAATTATTTCATTCAGCCTTTAGCACACCTCAAGCTGTAGTACAGTTCATTTTACAGCAGTACGCAGATATTGCTGGAAGGTTTCACTGGGAAAATTACTAAAAATTTTTATGAAGGTTATGAATAGCAAACACTCTCACAAAATTCAGGGAATGATTTGTGAAGAAAGGAAAGAAGAACTGTGATTTTTATTTTTAAACATGCTTTCTATATTACATTTATAATTAGTAGTTGCTTCGTCACTCCCTCACAGGTTGTTATTTTAAGCTTCAGAACATCAGTGACGTGTAGGTATAGATTGATTGCAATTCTCTATTTTCTTATTTCTGAATGGAGATGTCTTAGAAAACCTGGATATTATCCTCACCTGGATATTAGGGCAAGGTGTTTAGTCCTTGCCATTCCATGTTGTCTTGTATTTCTGGTGCAGACCAGTCCCGTGTTGCCATCTCTCTCTGTCCCTGACCTCCTTTTAGTGCTTCACACTTCCCTGCCCTTTTGGGATTGTCTTTGCAATAATGCCCAGAAAAATTCCCTCTCTGTGAAGAAAAACATGTAGAGCTGAAAAGTCTAGTTGGATTTTAAAAGAACCTTTAGAAATATTTTCCTACTGCTCATAGGTCCTCACTGAAGCCTTACTTGACCTGTCCTGGTCATTGAACATTCTCCATTGCTGTAATTCTGGCTGGTCACTGGACTGCTGTGGGAAACCCAGCTTCTCCACTGCCCAGGATTATGGATGTAAATCATGGCAGGGATTTCTGCAAGCAGCATCTGCTCCCAGCGCACAGGATGACACTTCACGTGGCATTGAATCATCCTCTGGCAATATGGCACGACTTTTGGAGCACAGCCTGGAGCTGTCCAGTCATATCTGCTACCTGGAGGACTTTCCCATTTACTGTCCCAGCAGATGTAAGGGCAGTCAGCCTGGGCTCCATTTTGCCTCGGCTGTTCCTGGGCTGTTGAATGGTATGCTCTCTTGGCAAGGTCTCCTTGGCTGTGAACTATCAGCTTTCTTCCTAACTGAAAGCTTGGGACAGGCGATAAGAGGAAAAAATTGTATTGTAGTAAATCTGAGTTCAAAAGAAAGTTCATGAGGGCCAAGAAATTAAGAAGTAATCACATGCTTTCATGGTAACACCTGAAGAGAGGCTGACATTGGTTTTATAAAAGCTTATGAGGGTGGCAGACAGTCTTGTCCACACTTCCAAGACTTCATGACCCTTTGGAAACTCATCAGTCATGTCCATAATGAAGCTGAAGGTTTGGATGTCCAGTAGCCTTTGCTAAGCATCTCCCAGTGTCACAGGAGAAGAAGACCAGCAAGGCACATGGGGCTGCTCATCTTGCTTTTTTCTGCTGAAAGCACTGTTTTCTCCTGACTGCTGCAGTAGAGCATGGCAAAGAAACTGATAGGAACCCACATGCTGCTGAACACATTTATGCTGAATTCCTGGACAATTTACTGGCTGCAGAGATGATACAGCCCAGAGTTCAAACCATAAAAAAAAAAGGTGTGAAGAGGAGGGAGGAGTGGGAGGAGAGCAGGGAGAAACACTTGAATCTTTCAAAGATATCCAGTCTGGCATGATCTGGGATGCTTCAACTGGAAAATCTGCAGACGAGGGAGACACGAGAGGCGGTTTTAGGATTTAAGAGGTCTTTTTGAGGGTGAAGTTCAAGGGAAAAATGCCTAAGGCCAGGGAGAGAGGGAGAAGTCAAAAGCAACCATAAGAACATTAAAAGCAGGAGAAGTTTGGGGTCAATTGCTGTAATTTAATATAACTGCACCCTTATCTTTCACCACCACTGGAGCTACAGCTTGCATGCTCAATATAAAACTGGAAATGTACAAAGAAATAATTTTCTTTGGAGGAAGAGGAGGAAGGTGAGTTGAGAATGGGAGAGTCGAACACTTTGTCTTAATCTACCCCCAGTTTTCATTATACCCCCCATGACCAGTTTGTATTTGAGACGGAGTATTTCCTCTCCATCTGTTGATGGAAAGAAACCTCCACCAGAGCTGGTTTGCTGTGACAGCAGCTCTGCCTGGAGAACTTGGCCCCCACAAGTGATTAGGAAATTTGTTCCCCATCCTGTGAGAGGTTTCAGAGCTTTCCTTTTTCCCCTATTGTAATAAATAAGAAGAACAAGTAAAACTCTGCACGCCAAACTCTCCCCCTCCAGTTTCAGATTGGTTCCACTGAAATTTTTAATCTGAAGCATATGGGAACAGCTTATTTCAATTCTGATATCTAAAGATCATGAAAAACTTTTGAAAAGTTTAGTGTACTGCAATTTCAAAGGTGCTTTAGAATCAAAAGAAATTCTTGATTCAAGGAAAGAAAAAAAAAAAAAAGAGAGAGCATTATGGCAAGTTGAAAAGTATTTTTTTAAAATGTTTAGTCTGGAGATTCTTCCCTCCCCAAATGTTTCTGCAAGCAGGCTGGCTTCTGACAAACCAGGTTCCAGGAAATGTGGCTTTTCTTGTGCCAGTTTCCTGCACTGCCTGGGAGATCTTCACCTCTGTAGCCCCATGCCTCAGACATTGCCCTTAGACCTGTTTTGAAACAATGCACACTGAGCTTTCTTGATTCAAAATCTGCCTACTTACATGGGCTGGGCAAGCTGAACTGAGCAACAAGAGGGACGTTTTGCTTTTGCTGGCTGATGAGACAGCACGTGTGAGCTAATGGTCAGCTTTTGCAGTGAGAATTTTGAAGGAAGGTGTTTGTGCTCTTTCTTTCCTTTTTTTTTTATTTATTTTTTTTTTAAAGCTGTGATGGGGAACTGGAATAAGCAGTCTAACATCTAAAGGGAGAAGTACGTGAACCAGACACCCTCTGTCACAACCTGGAGCAACAGGCAGTCTAGTATATCCAAAATATAAAGCATCAGGTATTCTGGATCCAAAACCAAGTTAACAGAGCATTCACATTAGAATAAAAGAGACCTTCTTTGAGGAGTTATAAAATCTTTGAAATATGTTCCATGTATAGAAGGAACAAGAGGTCACAGAAGTGGCCATTTTGGCTTATACAAGGCACCAAGGGCAACATGCTGGCAGTACACATGCTAGATGATGCCAAAGAAATCAAATGTAGCTTGTTTCAGCTTAGGAAGGGCAAGGGACCAATTACAAAAAGAGATTCAATTATAACTTGGTCAGTCCCCTGACGCTAGCATGTTTCTGGAGCTGGAACTGAAGCTTTTCCATCCAAAATAGGGCTCGTTGTTGTGGTTTGACCCTGGCTTTTTTGGTGCCCAACGTGGAGCTCGAGTGCGTTATCAGCCCAAATTCAAAACATAGCCTCTTACTAGCTACTGTGAAGAAAGTTAACTCCATCCCAGCCAAAACCAGGACAACTATGTATGAGCCCAGTGTCTCACCATGTAAAGCTGCCTCCCCCCACTCTGAGCTGGATTTTGGGTTTTCTTTGGGCCATGGATGGGAAAAGCATGCTGGAGATGAAGTATGTATCCTATGGGCATTGCAGAAAGCCTGTCCCCCTCTCCCTGTGCTCCCCACCACACCAAAGTGCCATCCCCTGAGCATGAAAATCCCCTAATAATTACACCAGAAGACCTAATGACCCAGCTTCTAAGATGGTCTTCATTGCAGTGTGTGGACACTGAAGGGGGTCTCTCATGTCAGAGATTTGTAGGGTCATATTTGGGGCAGGACAGCTCTGCACAAGATACACCAACTAGAGTATTTTTTGAGAGAAGGAAGAGGAATGACTGACCTGATGCAGTGCTTAGATTTAAAACAAAACAAAACAAAACAAAACAAAACCACAACCTCCAGCTGTTAATCCCGCATGAAATTTCTCCCCTTCAGCATTTTTCTGTTTGTTTTTTTTTTTGTTTTTTTTTTTTTATAGAGGGTCCGGTACTAGGCAGAGCTGTGCTCAGGGTGCTGGGGTTTGTGAACTTTAGGAATTGCCTAATTAGGATTTAGGAACAGGGTCTAATACTGATCCTTAAATCCTTCCCATTAATCTAGTCCCATATGTATGGGGGTTTAGTCTTTGGGAGTAATCAACGCAGCCCTATGCAGTTTGGTTTGCTTGTCTCTAAAATGTGCAAGCTGACAGGGTAAATCCTGTAAATCCTGTGTTTGTTTAATCCCTCTGGGTTGGTTGGTTCTAAATATTTATGTTACCTGAGATTTTGTAACAAACTTAATAATCAGTGCTGTTATAGCACAGTAAGCAACAAAAACAGTCCTTGGTTTGCACAATACTTAGAGAAGGGAACAAACTTGAGTGTCTGGAAGGCGCTTTGCCCATGGTAATGCATAAACATGCTAGTGTGGTGCTTTGTGAATGTAGGAGTAAATCACTTTTGTTATCCTTTCTGAAAAGTTAATATGAAACAGTTTCCTGTGCAAAAATTAAAGGGAGGCTTATCACCCACAGAGCCATAACTCTGTAGGTTATCTGGAAATATTTTGCGGTTAAGTTGGAGTGTATTTTGAGAGAAATGCCTAATTTAATACTGTTTTTCTCTTTCTATCTGTCTGTTTTTCTTCCCATTTCCCTGATAACAGTCACTATTAATAGATATGTTATTAAGTCAGTCCTTGGCAGCTCTAGTTTATGGTTTTAATTGAGAGAGGCATATCTGAGATATGTGGAGCATTTTATTCAGCTTCAGGCACTACAGCTTAGGTAATATGTACTCCAGACACGTGAGATACAAATCACAGAAGAGAAGATAGATGGAAAAATTGTGGACAAATGAAACAATCAGATTTGCTCGACACCAGAAAGCTCTGTAACTTGATGGACAGGCAAGTACCGGAATAGACTGCTTAGGAAAGCTTCTAGCAGGAGTTTTTTAAGATAGGTGAATCAGGCCTTAAAGTGAGCTATTGTACACATTTGTTGCTGTATTCAATTGTCTTTAAGAGAAATTCTTCTCCTGATTTATACCCAATTCAGATTAGACTTTAGAAGTCTGTACCTTAATATAACATTTACCAATTGAAGGCAAATGAATAAATAAAACCTTTCTGGACCTCTCCTCCAAGCCTTTTCTTGGACTAAAAGGGTGTGGAGGTGAGGTTTAGCACTTTGGGCTGCAGCCTAATCAGATCTAGCTTTGTTCAGAGGGTTGGAAAGCTGACTAGTAGCAAACGCTTCATCTGAAACCTCTGACAAACAGACCAAACACAACTCTCTGGAATTTATTCAGTATGTTAGTAAACATCCCTAGTACACCACACACAAACCTGATGAGAAAAATTTCAATTTCTTCACAAGGCATTTGTACAATAATTCTTGTCTCTAAAAAGACAAGAATTATTAAAAATAAGTCTTTTTTTAGCAAACAGAGTTAAATACCATCTCTTCTCCCATAACTTCCCAGACCTCAGCCACCCAACACCATAATTTCAATCTTTCTCTAGAAGGACCTTGTCTTCTGAAGCCAACTATTGCTGAATTTTGTCTTGAATAGGATTCTGGGCTTCCAGCAGTGTTTTGCATCCTGGTGATTACCATTTGTCCCTATGGATCTGTCCTGAACCCATGGCAAGAAGGAATTCATACTGCCAGAGCCCACCTGCCTGTTGTCCAGCCCCTTATCTTGCTGATGAGCTCTGCTGTGAAGTTCTCCAGGCCCACCAACATGTGCTTCTCATCAGCAGCAAAGGAAACTGGAGCTGATAGAGTCAAAGTGGATGAGCTAATCATTCTAATCAACAAATCCCTAAACACAAGAGAGATGCAGCTGCTTGGCCCATAGAGTTCTCCAGACAGTTTGCAGGAGGGCAGCAATTAGCTTGCTGAAATGCTAATGAAGATGCAAAACTGCTGAAGAGCACTACACACAGCAAGGCTAGGGGCATAAAGAGACCAGTGTGGAGGAGCCCGGGGGAGGCAGAAGAGGAGGTATGGCTGAATGCTGTGGACTGGCCAGGAGTCTGCAAATTTGGATCAGAACCAGATAGGGAGAGGAGCAGCAGGACTGCCCCAGAGCTCCTACATTGAGGTACAGACCCTGGTCCTGGCCCTTCCGGTGCTTCTCTATTGTCTATTAACATAGTTCTTACACATTTGAGTGTTTTGGCTTATTAAAGAGTACCAAGAGGATGTTTCTTGCCACTAATTAGTCTCTCCTCACTCATGTCTCGCTTCACTCTCTTCCTTATGATTCCCTGTGGGCCTCTGGTTCTGGAAATCTCATTACCACAAACATCATCTCTTACGCCCTTCAAAGCTCACATCATTACAGACCCCAACTGTTCTTGTAAGAAAGCAATGGCTCCATTTGAACCTTCTCCTGGGCCTTCCTAGGTATTTTAAGCTGTTCAATTATTTGCCCATCAATTACATGAATTAGGCATAGCAGTGAAATCAGAACCCACTGTCTGAGGTGCAAATGAGGCAAATAAACCTCATCCCTCTCCCCAGCAAATTTACAATCCACCTGCATGTGCAACGTTGGCTCTTTAGGGCCTCTTGTTCGAAAAATGTCCATAAAATTGTATAAAAGTTAACTACTCATTAAAGGAAAAATGAGCCTAAGCAGCAAAGAAAGATATAGGAGGGTGTTAGTTTGGAAGCTGATGAAGAGTTTCTGTCACTTCAGTTTGACTGTAGGTTTGGTTTTGTTGTTCTTTTCTTTAATTCCAGCAAGATCTAAGATCTGAGAAAATTATGTATTTGATAATACATTACTGAGCATCTGGGTGTTGATCAGACCATGGGGGTCATCCATCAGTATTCTCAAAATTCCATCCTGGGAGATGTGTTGCACAGTCTTAGTACAAGGATTGAGTCAACGAACCTCTTTCTACTGATGTATATCTCGTAACTCACTGGGGACCTGGTCTAACTTCTCAAAACTGGAGACCTAGGGCAGATTGGGTTGTCCTCCCTCTACTCCTGGCAAGCTCCTGGTGATACCCACTACAGGCAGAGGGGATATTTTAGAGTGCCCCTTGTCCTCTCACTGCCACTAGTGTGCCAACCCTTTTCCCTCAACCAAAGCAATGATAACTCACTTCTTGGAGGTCTTACAGGTGCTGTGCTTCAGTCACTGTCTAGGTGCTGAACTAGTGAGCGTTGATCAGGGCTTCATGTGCATAGCTTTAACTTTCAAATTCAATGACCGTGTACCAACCATCTGCAAATCCTCTCTCCCCATTCTCCCTCACCATGTGTCTTGAGGTGTGCATTCAAAACCAGAAAGATGCAGGCTGAGAAGCCTTGGCTGGACTGAATAGCCCCAAGTTTGTCCTTGACAGAACTGCTTAACTTCACTGGGACTCCAGCAGTGATGAATTCTGACCTTTACATAAAATCCAAGGCAGAGCAGGCAAGGGTGTCTCTGTATTCTAATTTAAATTTTACACTTGAAGGATATACATACATTTTAAACCCACCTCTTTAATCCTTGCAGCTGAACCATTCAGCTCTTGTGTTGCCACTGAGAATTCAGGCAAAATGTTTGACAGAGGGTGAGGGAGCTGCTCCACATCATTAAGGAAAGCAGAGGTAGGGGGTGAGAGTGTGTGACCTCTGGAAGAAACAACCCACACTGAACGCATCAAACAGTAAAAAGTTGCCAGAAAAGAAGAGGATTAAAACCCTTAAACCACACTTGAAATCACATATGCCTAGAAGTGGAAAAATTCCTTCCTAACTTGTTTTCTCCCTATATAATTAGTCTTCAACTATGCTTACTGGAGTGAGTGCATTTGTCCCAATCTAAGGAAACAAATGGAATGATGTAACTGGTTTCTTTCAGTTCCCACTTCAGTGCAACTTCACAATACCCTTGGACTTCAGGGGATTAAGTTCCTGTCTTGGCCGTGGTCCAGTTACCAGTCATTGCTATTTGTCGATTATCCCAACATTCCAGAAAACATTTTATCCCCTTCATTAACTCACAATTGACCAATCACATAAATCAGGTTAAGGACTAGTGGACATGTCTACAAAGAAAAGAGAGATTCAAAGAAAGGCCAGATTAAAGAACAGGTTGAATTTGATTTTTTTTTTTTTTTAAGATCTCTATTCTTGAAATTGCAAATAATGACCTCTGCAAAAAAAAAGAACATTAATTAAACCTACCAATCTTTTGTTGATTCTTTCAAAAGATGAAAAAAAAATTCATTGTTTCTCCAAAAGAAGCCCCCACCTTCTTAAAGATACACCGGTCATTTCCACCATCATGTTTAAAACCAGATTATTTACACATGTAACATCTGTGAATGTGTGAACATGCAGATGTACAACAGGGTGTCTGTTCTGGGCTCCCTGAGTTACCAGTGCACTGGTGTGCTGCTGTGTGGACAACTGGACATTGCTGGACATACTGATGCAAGGTTGTACTCAGGTCTGCGTGAGCCTTCAGTTCAGTAAGAGTCAGGAAATGGTTTGACACTGATTTCACCGAGAGCAAGACTGTGTCTTGTATGAAATCAGCTTGCTGTCTTTATGGGTGACCTGGTGGTATCTGAGGAGTTCTGGTGCAGGGCTGTAACCTCTCCTGCTTGAACCCAAGGACTCTCAAGCCTCTCCAAGGTAACAATTAGGGCTGCAGTTCTGCATCCTGCCCTTCCTCCTTTGTTTTGCCATGCTGCAACCCTGGAGCCATAGGAGAGTGATGCAATTCCTTGTGCCTCTGGTTGGCATTTTGATTACATATTTTTCTCGGTTTGACTTGGGGGAGAATGTTTCCAAGAATTAAACTGGATGAGTTTTAAATTGTACACTTTGCCATGGGCCATTCTCTGAGCTCTTGCATACGTGTGACCAGTATGTCTCTGTCTGTGGGCAGGACCAGTAAATGCTGCCTGATGATGGGTGACTGGTGTGCCCACATCCTCTCCATCCAAGGCCTGGGTTGCTGTGGGCTCCTGGAGGAGCAGCAAAAATATATGGTTCCCTTCTTCTGCTGTCAGAAGAGTGTGATTTTCAGTAATAAAGAGTATGTGTTATCATTGTGTACAAAAACTGCTTTGCCAAAGGGATTTGGATCCTACATGAAGACAGACATTCTTGTTGAAATATTCACTTAATTTTCGTTTGTCTTGAGGGAGATAGGGATTATCAGGACCCAGCATGGCAATAAGGGTGAAAGCATAGAATTGTAGAATGTCTCAAGTTGGAAGGGACCCGTAAGGATCATCAAGTCCAACTCCTTGCACCTCGCAGGGCTAACCATAACTAAATCATACGGCTAAAAGCAGAGACAATATAGAGAGCTCTTCATCTTCCACAGCCTATGGGCATTGACCTTCATATAAAACCTCTTGAAAGGCCCAGTAACACTGCCTCTGTGCAGGTCTTCTATCACTCAGAAAGCGTGGAGTTTCTTGACTCAGGTCTTGGAGTTAGCAGATGAGAGCTGTGGGCCATCTTCAAGGAACTGCATCTTTAAACAGGGATGTCTGATGCTGCTGTATCTGTGACAGGTATGCATCTTTGCATTTCCATCCGAGATGCAGGTTTTTATGGGACCTTGTGTGACACCATGGTTCAGTGAAGAAAGTCACACTTCTCCTAGCCTTGGGATACTCTCTTTCAAGTTGGTGTAGGAAAAATGGTTTGAGGGCTGAGAGCTCTAGCCATTTTCTTCTTGCTCAAAACAGTCCTTGGATGTGTGATCTGTGTCTGACATTGAGACTTGCTTGCACCAACTGACCCCAGTCCCTGTCTCCCAAGTGGCGACCATGAGAAAACTGCCCACTGGGAACTTCTGACTCCTGACCTACCCCCAGAAATTGTCTGCAGCAGTGCCAGCCAGCCCTGGACAAAACCATGGCAGTGGCTGTTGTAGCAATGCTCAAAAAAAACAACTGAACTGCATTGACCAAGACTTCTCCTTGGGACAGTTTGTCTGCTGGTGTAGGTAGAGCCAAAGGCTCTGTTTCACTCCCACCATCTAGTGCCTGTGTCCACATAGCACTCACCTGGGCTCTTCCTCACGGACCTCCAGATGTCTTCTGCTTTCCTGATGAAACCACTGTCCCAGAAGAAAACTGGAAGATCACTGGAGGTGGGTCATCCCTGTGATGCAGAGTGCTCTCAGGGTCTAATCCCTGGTGTTAACTAACCATGCAAAAAGCTCTTCCTGACAGCACCATTCAATGTTTCATTAGGTGCCAACAACACTGGGATATACCTGCAAGCTCCAGTTCTACCTGCTTCCTCAAAGCTTGTGGAGGAGCAGATAGCAGTGGTGGCGCTGGCACTGTCAGATTCTGTATAGTCGCTTTCCTCATTTGACTACTTGGATTTTTTTTGAGGGTGGGGGGAGACAGTTTTTGTGATGTAGATGCATCATTGATTGATACAGTGGCATACAAACGTCAGCGTGACAATATTTTATATTGTTAAAGGGTTTTGTGATGTGCCTGGCAAGAATTCAAAACAATATAATGAAAAGACTGGTCAGGGTCCAAATTTACAGCAGTTGCCATGACATCAGTAGGACCTCAGTCAATCCCCTCAATATTGGTGGACAAAACCCAGATTTATGCCTTGTAATTCCTTGTCATATTGTGACAGGAAAAGATGGAAGTTAGCATGAATTAAGTGTGGAGGGTCTAAGGAATGGAAGTGGTCCCTTGCTTGAGATTTGTTGAACTTAGTGCACTCAAATAGGCTGTGATTTAAAATCCCAAATGTCATTTGGCATCCATTGGGTGGCTAGATAATGCCTAAATAAGAGCAGTTTTTCACCCATTACTTTTAAACAGTCTTCCTGGCAAAAGGACAATGACATAGTGTGCTGCTATTGCATTTGCACCAACTTTTCACTAAGTACTGATTTATGTTTATTTAATCACCATTACTGGTTTATATGTTATGCCTCATTTCTTTAAACAGTATGATCTCTCCCTGCCCGCCCCCCCCAAAAAAAAATTAGACTAAAGGATTTATGATGGAAAATCCATAAAAAGGTCCCTTTTGTTCCACCTAATTGAATTTCTCCTCCCATTACCATTACCTTATTCCTGTTCACAGTACGGAGAATGAAAAGCTTTGGCAAGTTTTTGGGTGAGTACGTCCAAGAAGTTAGAAATCTTGGCCTTTCTTCTGGAAGGTATTGTGTAAGGCAGACATCCTGGACATATCCCTGTGCTTTCTCCCCTGCCCTTCTGCATCGTTCCTATAGTCAGCCTGAAGTTGTAGCATAACTGAATTCAAGTATTCTGTAGGATAGAGTATTCTGAGATAGCTCAGAAAGCTTTGCTGGATCTATCTGATATTTAGATCTTTAAGAAATGGTTCAGACAACACTGTCAGTCCTCTAGCCCTTGATTCTCTGAGTCTTTGGTTTGGAAGTGATTCCAAACCTAGCAATTACCTGGCAGCATCACGTTGCAGCTTTGTATCGTGCCTGTCCTGTCTCGTTCCACCGTAAGGAGCAGCAGCTCAGTGACTTCACTCAGAGCTGAAGCCCACATCCACAGTTTCTTGCCTGAAAAAGGCCAGTTGCCTTTGTGTTTTCATTTTTCACCACTTGATCAGTACCTCTATTCTCGTGTGGTAATGAACTAGCCAGTCTACATATAAACTCTCTTCTGGAAAGAACATGCTGCCCAGAGAGGTCAAAGGCCTTCAGTTGCCAACAGAAATATAATTTAACGAGTAGGAGGCATTTTGAAAAAGAAGTATCTGTGCTCTTGACCTAGCTCCACAAAATGAACAAGAAACTGTAGTCCTAAGTGCAAAACTGAGGTTTTTCCATCCCTGGCTCAGCTGCTCTCTGTGTGTGCTGCTGAAGCCCTGGGACATGGTTTGCAAGGGGACTTGGACCTTCAGGTATTCAGATGTGTGAATGACCTAGCTGTTCCCAGTACGAGTTTCACAGTGGTCGAGACATACAGAATGGTACCACCATCGGGAAGGAGAGGTCCTTTACAGGAGGACTTCTTGTGCCTAAGACCCTGGAAGACTGAAGAGCTGGGACAGGTCTATTGTGAACTCTCTGGCACTTGTTCTCCCAGAAGTTAAGGATGGTTTGCTGGATACCCAAGTATCTGGTCTAATCTTGTGCACATCAAGGTAAATTTTGAACATGCTGGTCACCAACACATCTTACCTACAGCTAAATCCTTCCAGACCGCATACAAGAGGCATTTCTCTAGCTGTTTCACCAGCACGGTGCACATCCACTGTTAGCATGGGCACTTTGAAAATGCAGCCAGTGTGCACAAGATCAAAGGAAGATTTTCTAGGAAGACGAGTTTATGTCACTGACTACTTCAGAGTTATTAGGTCACTTAGGTGGCTTCTACCCCATATCACTCATCTAAGTAACATCATGATAAAATCCTTTTGCTGGATTAGAAGAACGACTTTGTAAGGTATAAATGAGGTTAGCTCCTCTCTGCAGACATTAGTCTTGGCCAAAGTCTGTCTCATCTCAGGAGTAAGGGCATTCTTATGGATCCAATTAGAGAAAAAAACACGGTCTGGCAGGAAAGAACAAAATGTATAATACTTCTGATTATACAATGGCAGCTGGAATAAAATTTTCTCATATGGTAGAATGTGAGCTCAATGTGCAAGGAGAAACTGGGCTTGTCAGACTTAATTAGAGCGAGAGAAATGGACTACGGTCAGAAACCGCATACATCATCCTCTCCTGGCTGAACCAGGCTCAGAGGTTGGTGGGACGGCACCCCGCACCGCAGTCCCAGAGACTAGAGTTCACACCATGGGCTTTTCACTGATGGTGGGGAGAAAACTGTGGACTTTGTCTTTCGTTAAAACGTTATCTCATCCTGGTGACTGCAGGATAGAGGTTTCACCAGAAAGTCTCAAAGCACACTCTAAATATCTGTTAGGGATGGGATATGGGCCAGCACGTTGCAGTGAAACACGCACACGCTGGAGGCTGGTTTGGACAGTAAGAGGGCCATCATGAGCCATCCACCTGAAGTACATAAATAGCTGTAATTACGTTAGTATCTAAGTGCATCATAGCACTCTTCTGATCTAGAGATTTCCCGTTATTCCCAGGTTAAATGGAGGCCTGGGGGACAAGGAGACTATAGGATTTCAGTGGGATCTAGGCATTCAGATACCTTTCCAAGACCTACCCTTGGGGACATGTGTATCATCATGCAAGAATGGCCTCTGAAGGGCTGCCAGCCGCCTGTTCACGAGATGGTGGAGTGGGAGCGCGCTTGCGCTGGTACACTGACCTGCTGTACTCATTCGGGCACCAGAGCTCACACAGGGTTTGGAGGCTGCTTTGCAGTGTAGCAATAGGTGCAGATTTATGGGGAATAGAGAAGGGTGAGAAAGTTGTAGCATCCTCACTGGATCACACATTGAATCAAGCACGATTCTGCTCTCCTGAGTCAGGATCCTGAATCTTGGGGGATGTTCCCCTAACAACAGCTTCCAAGGTGACTTCAGAACAATTTTGTTTTCCTTAAGCTTCTTCTGATCTAAGTAAATCAACGTGAAGTAGAATCATGAGGTGTTGGAAAAGGTTTAGAGACAAAGGCAGCAAAAGAAGCACCGTTACCAACCTGCCCTAGTGCTATGTAGTTGAGGTAGTTCTATCATACGAGGATGTATCTTATAGATAAAGTCTGAGTGAGGGATTTATAGGGGTTTTGCTAAAATAAAACTTTCCTTTGTGAGCACGGATTATTCATTCTGTCCAATTCTTGCTAGCTGCAGGATAATATTTTTCTTTTGCCTTCTTTCATCTTATATTTTATGCTTCCCAGAGCAGAAGCTGCCCTGAAGAGTGACTGGAGTTTCAATCTCAGCTGAGGTCTCTAAGTGTTAGTGCAAACACAAAGGCAGATCAGTGCATGCCTTCTTCTTCATTAAGCCAAATATTACTTGTCCTACAGACTCAAGATCTTTGCTTCTGACAAAAAAATCTTTGGGGGAAGGGGAAAGAGAAGCCTATAAAATTCTCACGCTTTACTTTAAGAGGGTTCTCCCACTTTTTGCAAAGGAAAATGGACATACATCAAAGGAGTGCAAGAAAATCCCCACCTTTCACCTGACATGGCTATTCATGTCATCACGCTCTCATGTGAAAGGGCACAATGTACCCTGCTAAAGACCAGGAAGGGTTACGTCCCTTGGCTCTCTTCTTGAGGCAAATGTACAAGTGGTATCTTGGGCTCAGATGTATCCAATCCTTTGAAATTTGATTTGTCCCCTGGTCCTGTTGCCGGTTATGCAGAGTGGCAGTGGGCGGAACTGTCATGTTGATGTCCCCATTGGTGACCGTAGGTATTTCGGGAATGCTCTGTAATACAACCTCGCTCATTGTCAACAGCCAGAACTTTCCATGAAGTCCACGGGCTCCTTTACTTCTCTTCATCTTGCTTACTTATTAGGGGGCCAGTAATGAAACAGGTGTGCCTGGAGTGTGAGGATGTACCACCACACCAAACTGGAAGGTTCAGGCAGAGCAGGAGAAGGCACTTCCTGGGGAAGAGATCTCTTGCCACCGTATGCAGGCTGTCCTTATATATCCATCATTGGCTGGTATATTACCCAAGGGCAAAGATCTGACCAACTTCTAAGCAGGCAGTGTGCCATCGTAACAGATGGGCATAAATGGGGCAGCCAAGAAGCCATGTATGTGCATCTAGTGTGTTTAAGGGTTGGATTCCCAGCTAGGAACGTCGGAGCAGCTGTCCACCCTCAGTTTACGTGCCTATAGTTTAGGGGGATCTGCCATCACTAATCCAGCTTCAGAGCTGGTTTAGCTTTCAAAAATTAAAAATAGCATGCACTGCCCCATATGGAGAGTGAGTCTTGACCCATTTACATCAAGGGGTTGTGTGGGTGAATAGAGGGGGGCTAGCATCAAAGAATGGCAGTGTGGGGAAGTGCGTTGACCTCCATTTGTTTTTTTTTGTTGGGTTTCGCTGTGGGATTGTGTCAAGAATGCCTCCGCACACCAGATAGATCTGGCCAGGGTGCCCAAGGGAGGATCTGGGCTCTGCTGGAAGCTCTCTGTTACCCCGAATCAGAGAGGACCAGATTCTGCTCTCCAATTAACCTCAGTCCTACAGCTCCACGCTACTCCATGTCAGCAGTGGCTGGATCTAGTGGTTCAAAATTGACATTTTAAAGCTCTAAATGCCCCATACGTAACATTGAATCCTCCTCCAAATGCCTAACATCTGGGTTTCAGATTCTGCCACTGACAGATGCCTCAACCCAAGCATTTAATCTTTGCAAGAAAGATGTGCTAGTGTTGCAGAGATGTGGACACAGCTCTTCACAAGGAAGGAATAAGATTTTCCCTGAGTCTAATTATCAAACTTTTAGGTGTATTTGGAGGCTCAGAGCTAGAACTAATAAAGGATTTAGACTGAAAAAGGTCAGTTGCTTGAGAACCTGCCTTAAATGCTTGCCTGCTAGAGAGGGATACAAACCCGTGGGTTTGGGGGCTATGGCTTATGTACTTCACAGATCACTTAAGAAAGGGCATGGACTAGTCAATATGAGTAGCCACCCTAATTAACCCCAAGGCAACTATGGTTCTGTGTTTGCAGTCTTGAATGTCCTGAAACTTGAGGCAGCAACAGCCCAGTGACTAAAGCACCTTAATTCAATGCTCATCCAAAGCATGGAGATCCTTACATCCCAATCTATATGGCATAGCTGCAGAGACATGTCTGAGAGATGGCTTTATTTCACATCACTGACTGTGGCCATGGTAGGGTGTGAGGTGGATCAAAGTAGTTCGGGCTGGCTGTCACACTGGAGCATTCCCAAAGTCAGCCATCATGAAGTGGCCCATGGTCTGTACATTCAGTCTTCTGTTTCCCACCTTGCCCATGGGAACGTGCTGGTATAGTTGTGGTTTTACTCTCCAAGGTCACACAGATGTAGCAGGAAATTTTTTCTGTCATCTGAAATGTGTCATCCTTCCCACCTTTCTCTATTTATGGTATTACTTATTTTCCACTTTCTCAGTACTGTCAATTAAGTCTCGTAAAGCATCTGAATTTGGAACTCATGTGAGAGATACACAGCAAAATGTTGAATTGTGCCACGGCATCTTCCAGAGGCCCCTGTGCACACCACAGTGTTCTGTAGTATCTGTAGTTTACAAGTGACCTGTTGGGATGTGCCCGTCACAGTGCAGTTATCACGGCCGTGAAAACTAGCACGCTTAATTGTGGTATGTGAGTTCTCCTGAATCGCTGAGTTTCAACCCATGGTCTATGAATAGCATGTGTCTATATGAGTGTTGTCCTCCTTTTCTGAGAGGAGAGAGCATTTTGGAGTCTCTGCAAATGATTCTACACAACACTTAAGACTTAACTTCTTTGTGATGATAACTTGCCGTTTGTCTCCGTTGATGACTTTCTTCTGATTCCCTTCTCATAATCTCAGTAAATTATAGTTTTATTCACCATCTACAAGCACTGTGTGCTGCAATGTAAATCAGGGAGGATCATTTCTGAAAGTGCACACCTGGAAATGGCATTATTGGCACCAAAACAATAAGCAAAATAGGAAGAAGGGATGTGACATGGATCAATGTTAATTTTGTAGCTTTTTTGGAATATATTAAATGAGAACAACCATTAAAACCTACCGTTACCTGTGATATTTTGTGTATTAAATATTTCTATGCAGATGGTGCCAAGTGCCAAGGCATCCTGAAGATGGACAAGGGCAAGATTTTTGGTAGACAGCTAGTAATCTAGGAATGCAGGAGCTCTGACAATACAGGATTTACCCATTCTCCGGCTGCTGCCTAAGTAAAAGGAGGGTCTAATTTGTGATATTCATTATGAATATCATGTCATCTGAAATTCACCTGAAAAGCACAACTCATGGAGTTAAAAATGAAGCAAGAGCTGTAAAAATGAGAGAGATGTAAACATGAGTGAGACGCATCATACAGGTTCATGATTGTAGAGGACAACATATGAACCTTACTTGAAGCGGGAGTGGTTACCCTCCTCTTCCTTATACTCAGCTTTTATCATTAATCTTGGTTCTCTTCTTGCTGGCTGAGCAAATTTCCGACTCTGCTAATGAGAGCAGAGCACCTTCACCAGAAACAGCCACAAATCGCTCACTTTGGTGGGGTGGTTAGCACTGTTTTCAGGAGGAATTATGACTTGTTAATTTGGGAGCAACATGGGAAAAGTCACAGTCATTCTCCACCCAGGCTGGATCAGGGATGTCTGTGGCACCAGCCTGTCCTCCATCCTCTGGCTCCTACTGACGATGTGGCCGTGGCGGTGTCAGTATCCCCTGCCATTCCCCAGCCTTGGCATCTGGAGCACTTGGGTTTTCAGTGGTGAAGAAAAGACCTCTGTTGCAACAAAGCAGAATAAGGCTTTGCTTTCAGGAGCTTTCTGGACTTGCCCTATTCCCCAGTCACTATAACTCTCCAGCAAATAGTTTGTGAGCCAGCTTTCACACTGCTTCTAGGAACACACAGAATATTCGACAAAAATGTCATGCGTAGTCTGTCTGACCTCTTGGCATTTGTTGACATAAGTTTACCTCATAGCTACTATTTTCCTAATAAACTCTGTTTAGGGTTTGTTTTTCAAGATTAAATGGAAAATCTCAAATTGTGTCATGACAAGAGTAAACACTCCTACATGTTGAACATGTTCTGTTTTCCATTGCTCTGCTGCCAACGTCTGGGGGTGAAAAAAGGCCCAAACAGGCTGAGTGTTGAGAGTGTAGTAGAAGCGGGCAGCTGCCAACTTGGAGTCTGGAGCTTGTGTGCTGCTGCAACAGTCGAGTCACTGTTGCCCTGGTCCATCCACAAAGGGTCAATAATCAAAGCTTTCTACTTAACTGACAAATGCACCTATCCCTGCCCTGATGAGATGCTAGAAGGAATGTTCTTCAGTCAAAGGAATATACTTAGCTTGTACAGTGCTGGGGAGACCACAAACAGTTTGAAGAGGTGTACATCTTGCACATCTGCATGCTGGACGCCTCTGGACCACGGTGCTTGGAGACATGGAGGTGCAGCAGAATTCCCTGAGGATTTTACCATCTGAATCGAACCTCTGCCTCTTTGCAAGTCTGAAATCAGGGCGGTATTTCTGGGAAATGAAGGGATTAAATTCCAGAAAGGCCTTGGGAACATGTCTGGGTGATGAGGTGCCTGAATTCAGTACAAATGCTCCACTGAGATGCTCCACATTTTATGTCAGCTGCCACCTGACATAGCAGGTGTGTAATTTTCTGCCAGAAAGTATAAGCGAACCTGCCAAGCCCTGGCAAAGCTAAGATACCTGGAGATGTGCATGAACCTCAAGGTGTTCCCATACCAGTCATTCCTCTCCCTCTCCTGCCTATGATGGGCCAAGGTGCAGGGGTATTAAAATAATGCAAGGGCATGGCCTTTTAAGGTCATCTGAGTGACTCGTGGCCATGTGAAGAACCTCCCCTCCAGCTCATCTGAAGCTGGGCTGTCAGTTCATGGTTTTTCTCTAGGTCAGATAACTTTTAAGCTGTTTATCATCTTATCACCATGTTCTGATAGTGAAAGGGTGGTTAGAAAGAAGACGGAGACTCCCCTTTTACAAGGAGTCACATGGAAATGAGAAGGTGTGATGGGTACAAGTTACTGCTGGGGACATTCTGATTGGACACAAGAGGAAAATTTATCTCAATGAGAACAATCAGCCATTGGAATAATCTCCCCAGGGAAGTTTTGGATTCCACAACACTGGACACTTTTAAGATTCAGCTGGACAGGGTGCCGGGCCATCTTGTCTAGACTGTAGTTTTGCCAAGAAGGGTTGAACCAGATGATCCTTGAGGTCCCTTCCAACCTGATATTCTATGATTCTGTTATTCTATTGGAACCATGCACCCCTGTTGAAGTTTTCCAACTTTCTGTACACAGATAAATACACATCAGGTCAGGGGAGACAGAGAGAGATGAGCTGGAGGAATATTGTTTTCAAATCTTGGATTCATTCTCCTACATTTCAGGTGTGTGCTTTCACCGCACGGCTATATGAGAGTTGAAGGAAAGGCAGACTAGCCTTGAAGACCTTACAGTAGCAGAGGATTCACAGCTGAGTTACATACTTAACTGCACTGCAATATTGAATTTGCTCTGTCAATTTTTTCACATGTAAGTGCAAGTTGCATAAAACTGCAGAGTCTTTCTCAGGCATACTTCAGATCTGAGCTAGTGTATATAAAATCAGAATACGGGCTTAAAAGGCTGATTCTTTGCAACAGGTTTTCCCTCCAGTTATACTATTTTTACCCCACTGATTTCACCAAGGAACTCCTCATTTGCCTTATGGGGAGGGGCAAATTTTTTTTCTGCATGGCGCCAACTTTGAGGTCTGACGGATGAACATGAGTTCAAGCATGCTGTGTCCTCATGTCTGTGATTTACCAGGCCTTGCTGAAGCAGCAGGCTAACGTCTAAGGTCTCGCTTGTAAGAAATCTCAGTGACATTGAAATAAGTGACCAAACTTCTATCAATTTTCCACTGGGAGTGATTTTGCTGAAAGCAATTACACCTCAATAACAGAAATGCAAAAACATTTCAAACACTAATGTGGTCCAGATGTTCATGTTGAAATGAGAATTGTCTTGCAGAGATGTCTTACTAGGAAGAAATGGAGGCAGCTTCAAGAAGGATTCGCTCAACGCTTTTATATGTGGGGAGTCACTGGAGATGGAGGGCTGAGCTAACTCCTTCCAGCCCTGCAAAGTTTTCTCACAAGATGAGTTTTCTGATGCCTCTTTCTCAAGCTGGGCACGGCACAGCTGAGTTTTCCGAAACTGCAAGTCACTTCAGAAATGTTTGGCTCTGGGGTCTGTCCTGAAAGTTTTTCCTGACATGTCCAAAGATAATCTCAAGTCTGCCAGAAGAACCTTGAAACCAAAATATTAACCTTTCATTTTTCATTTCTGTCTCCACTGAGTTTAGTCGTGCTCTTAGGTGAGAAATGTATTGCTTCTGCTGGAAGCTTCTTTGGTCAAGCTTTGCACCGCACACACCCAAGTGGTTTTTGCAAGGAGAGAAAAACCAGCTCCCCACTAGGCTGGTTGCTCAAGGAAAGCAGGAAGGTGGATAGCAGCTAAGGATCTTTTTAACACTCGAAGAGTTCTGTCTGTTCTTTCTCTGCACTGAGCAAGCTGATTGGCATCCAAGACACATTCAATCACGCTCTGCAAAAAGGCAATATTTTAACAACTAAATGGCTACTTCACCTAAAAACTCACATTTTCCAAGAAAACATGCCAAGCTGGGTTTGAAAATTTACATGCAAATAGATCATGGGATATGTGTGATAATTTCATGACTTTCTGTGACATTTATTGTGAAGATAGTGACGTGCATTTGTGTATTAATGCAGTGACTGATCCATTTTCCAGAAATCCTTACCTTGTGGTAGATAAGACAAGTGTAGATGTAAAATACAGGGCTTACTTCACCCACATGCAGGTCCAGCTGTTTCCGTATGGAAAGCTGCCATCGCTTCACAGTTCATAACAACAGTACGTAAAATTTTAGAGCTGAAATTGTGTTTCTCCCACACATTGACTGCTGTAGATGTTATCACAAGCTGCATGAGGTTTACAGCTGTGCAATGAAGTGCGTAAGGGTATGCTGACTTCACCTGTAAGTAGACGGTGACTGGCCAAATACTGCATTCAAAGCCATCTTCCATCAGTGGCTTCACTTGCCTTCACTTTTCCAGCTATAAGAATATCTTTAACAGCTGAGCTTTGCCCAGGCTTGATTTTCCATAACTGTATTAAGGAAAAGAGCATTTAACAAAGATGGTCCTTAGAAAAGCAAAGGAAGAGTTTATCAGACTGGATAGGTGAGGGTAGTGATTGAACTAGAAATAAACTACCATAAATATCAGCACATACCAGACCATTTAATAATAATACAAATAATCAAGCATCAACTGGTTTTTAGAGTGTGGGATTGAGTGAGAAGAAAGCAACATTTAAACAGAGTTCCATAAATAACTTATTTAACGGGACAGAAGGATACCAACCAATGGAAAAGTAAAAAGAGAGTAACTGCAAACATTGGGATTAAGCAGGTGTGAGTAGGGAGGAGGAGGCACCTCAAAAAAGGACACTGTTAAGAAAAATGGGAGCAGAGTCATAGAGAAGCAAAGTGGAAAACAGAGTATAACAGGAGAAATACTGAGATCCGGGGCAGAAACCCAACCTACAGGGAAGTTACACCCCACTTCATGGCACGAAAAACAGTTTGAAAGGGATGTTTTGCAAATAATATATTATAAGACACCTAAAATAGCAATAGTTTAGGACGGCAGTTGGCCATGTCGTCCATCTACCCACTGTATCTGTCCACCACGGGATGTGTTTTCCCTCCAAACGCTGGGCTGACTCATGCTTTAATGTGTTTGCAGTTGCACAACTGCTTTTGGATTTCTGTGAAGCATGCAGACATTTCTTTTAACCTCCAGCCTTTGCCGCTGTTTATGAGCTTTTGATGGTGTTGTTTTGCGTGTTTGAATAAGTGAGAGTCGGACCCTATGACCCTGTGGGCTGGAGGAGACCCTTCTCCTGGCTCACCCAGGGACTATTAGCTCCATTTAACAACATAAATGTCCAAGGGCCAAATTCAGTGCCACTGGAGGCAGTGGGAAGGTTGCCACCAGTTCAAATGGATCTAGAGCTCAGAGCCAAAAGTTTCTTTGAACTGAGATAGGGAGATACTTGCATTCTATCCAACTCACGGAGGCTGGTGTTTTGTGATTCATTTCCCTTTTTCAGTACATCATGGAAGAAGGATGGCCTTTCAATGTGACCATCCACAGGATGCGTATAGTTAGCATAAGACTTATGCTCTTTATAAATTATATGGACTTAAGAACTCAAGTCATTTAAAGCCAAATTCCTCTTAATATGACAGCTCCTAAGCAAAGGGCTCTTGAAGTTCAGGACTGAACTTGCTCTTTCTTGCAGAGACAGAGTCAGAAGCAGAAGTCAGGGGGATCCAGAAGGGTTTTTTTCCACTTCCAAGAAAAGAGCAAAACAGAAAGTTGAATGACATTCCTGCACAGCGAAGAGGGGGCACGTCAGAGATCTGACCCCCACTTCTGCTGAGGCTCAGCCTGCTCAACCTGCACCCCTCTTGGCCCAGGGGCATCCTCACCAGACACGGCAGTGGGACAGGGAAGAGCCAGCAAGGCTGTTTCTTTTGAAGGGACATAGGAAATGGCAGCTGCTTGTGACAGGGTGGAAAAAAGAGGCAGAAGAAACATCCAGAGATGAAATGAGAAACCAAGCCAAAAAGTCATTTGCAAGAAGTAATTTTATTTGACTTCCAGTTCTAATACTTTTTTTTTTTTTTTTTTTTTTTTTTTGCATTGGCTGCTCCTTTCTTTGAGCACCCTGAGCATCATTAAAAGTCCATTTATTTCACTAGCTTGTGCATCAGGCTAATTATATCC
The DNA here is from genome assembly GCF_000699245.1 of Pterocles gutturalis. Taxonomy (NCBI): domain Eukaryota; kingdom Metazoa; phylum Chordata; class Aves; order Pterocliformes; family Pteroclidae; genus Pterocles; species Pterocles gutturalis. The sequence continues at coordinate 17,855 of NW_010134378.1, read as the reverse complement.
TGTGCAGAGCACACTTGGACTTGACAACCCAAAAGGGACAGCTAGAACTGGATCCATTAAAAAGAGTTTTTCATTTTATAGCACTATAAAAAATAATGATACAATTCAGTCCCAAACTCACAGTAATCAAATTTGTATGGCACAAAATCCTTTCCTCCAAATTTGGACTTCCTAGTCGAAGCTTCAAAGATTTCTCTCCTCTGTGTTCTCTGTCTCTCCACCAGTCTCAGAGGACATCAGGTCACTGCCTCATCTAAAGGTGTCCAGAACAAATTAGTCAGTAAAATTAAATTATTGTTTTTCTATCAACAGTAATGCCTGGGGTTGGCCAAAACTGCCTAGCTGATTCAGGAACACACTGATTTAAAAATTACATTTAGTTCCAATATAATGTGGCTCTGAGGCCTCTTTCAGTGAGACACTTTAAAAACATAAACATAGGCAGTGCTGGCCTTGAAAGAATTTATGTGCTGGAGGCTCCGACCCTACCAGTACAAATCTGTGCCTAGATGGAGGGCTCTTTATTTTGCAGGAAGTTCAGTACCACTAATGATTATTGAGCCAGAAATTACCCCATTTAAATCTTAATTCCTTGGCTGAGTTTGTGAGGCTGACAACTCCCCTGATTTGTAAACAGAGCGAAGAAAGCTGCTCCTGAACCAGATATAGAATCATAGAATCACAGAACGGTTTGGGTTGGAAGGGACTTTAAAGATCAGCCAGTTCCAACCCCCCTGCCAGGGGCGGGGACACCTCCCACTAGCCCAGGTGGTTCAAAGCCTCATCCAGCCTGGCCTTGAACCCCTCTAGGGATGGGGCATCCACAGCTTCTCTGGGCAACCTGGGCCACTGCCTCACCACCCTCACAGTGAAAAATTTCTTCCTAATGTCTAGTCTAAATCTACCCTCTTTTAGTTTATACCCATTACCCCTTGTCCTATCACTACCCCCCTGATCAAGAGTCCCTCCCCATCTCTCCTGTAGCCCCCTTCAGGTACTGGAAGGCTGCTATTAAGTCTCCTCGGAGCCTTCTCTTCTCCAGACTGAACAACCCCAACTCTTTCAGCCTGTCCTCATAGGGGAGGTGCTCCAGCCGTCTGATTAATTTTGTGGCTCAACGGCACAATCTACAATGGCACTTTTACAGCCATTTTTTTTTCTGATTGCAGCTGTGCCATAAATAACCTGAGATAGCCCTCTTTAATAATCATTTAGGAACTGGAAGCATAACTAACAATTTCCAAGTAACAGGACTTTCACTTCTAACAGCATGGAAGAATATAAGAATTTGGGGCGTGACTGAGAAATATCATCCCACAACTGTGTACTCTAGCACTTTTCCAAAAGCGCTCTTCGCTGGCCTAGAACTGCTCCATTTATGTACTTGTACCACTCAGATCTCACCGTGGGAGCAGATCTTGCCTAATACAAGGCTGTTTCATAAATCCTGTCCCTAAATGCATATGGTTTGAACCAATTACGTGAAAGCGTGAGCAGCATCCTCTAGTCACCCTTAAGCACCTGAAGACATCAGACCCTTGATATGTGAAAGATACATCCCAAAAAACCCCAGACATCTCTTCATTTGCCTAAAAATGTGCTTGAATCCTTGTGGAGGAAGGTTCACTCTGGCAAGACCGGGCTCCCTCTGAGGCCACAGAACCACCGAATGGCAAGACCGTAACAGACGTGCCTTGGAGGGAATGTAGACCAACAGGGTGTCCAGCA
>NW_010134378.1:0-16114 GCF_000699245.1 Pterocles gutturalis | reverse complement strand
GTTTCAGACAGACCAAGGAAAAATCTGCTGGAAACAAAAAGCTTTCGTTAACTTGTTACATAGCTGGATTTGAGGACAAAATATGGAAGGGAATTTATACCAGGCATGGATTAACATAGCACCAAGAGGTCTCATTCTAAATTCCAGACATCAGGATTTAAGTCAAAAAGTACTTATGGCACCTTCCCTCTTTGCTTTTCACCAGTTCTTTGACAGAAAATCTTTCTCCTCCTGGGAAGGACTAGCTGTACAATTCCTTTCTGTCCCAAATATTTGTTGGAATGATTTCCCATTTCAGAAACCAAAGGAAAAAAAAAATCATTAAACATTTCTAATTAATTAATATTAATTTTTAAGCTAGCCTCCCCTACGAGCAGCATCCTGTCTTACAAAAGGTGATCTTTCTTAGCCCATGATAAGGAAACAAGTTATTTAATCGATATATTTTCCAGCGTACGTGTTCTTTGGCAGAGATTTGAAGTTGTCTCTTTTGAGCGTGTGTGTGTCTCTGCGCGGATATGCGTGTATGTATAAGTGTTCCTGCTTCAGAAAACAGAGTTGTTGGACGTGGATAGGAATGTGTCTGGCATCTTTAGAAGAAAGACTCAGAAGGAAATCAGCATTTGAGCAAGTTTTGCAAGATATCCAACTCTGACTATTTTGCGGTTAACTTTCCATTCCAAAATTGCTAATGGTGAGCTGTCCAGACCATGTCTCTTACCAAAGAATTTTGGAATCGTGAGAAAACAATGAGTTAGCCGTTAGGAAAGATTAACCTCCCAATCTTAATCCTTCCAAATATCGCTTTACATAAAAAGGGCATTCATGTCTAAATCACTGCTAAAGACTCTTGGATAAATTTCTCTCTAGCCTAATTCCACTGAAACTGTCACTACTACATCAAATATAGGGTGATTTAATGTGAGCTGGTTACAGTTATTATTGCAGTAGTGTTAGAATCGCCATCTAATATTGGAGTACTGTTAATGGTACTACACACTGCACTTACATAGGGAAAACTTGAAAGCTGAGCAGACAAGATGGACAAAAAACTGCAGAGAAAAGAAATTTTTATACTTTAAGCATTAAAGATTCAAACTATAAAGATGATTTGTCCACAAAGGTACAAAGAATTTGGGAGTGAATGTGAAGCAAACCCAGGGTTACTAAAGCCCACACCATCCCTCCCTGTTGCTTTCCAAAGCACATTAGTGTTTAATTTATTGTGGAAAGGGCAGGCTGTCCCTTCTGATTTCACTGGTGCATCCACAACCAGAACAAAATGTAACAATTCAGAAAAACTGATTAAATCGTTTCCCAGAATAAGTCTGCTGGCAATCCCTTGTATCAATAACATTTTAGGCCTAGGAGCAAAAAGGTGCTTAGTGCCTGTCACTTACTCAGGCATTTTAATCCCTGCTGCATTCCTAAACAGGATCTAGACTCCTCAATATATTTGTAGTTCTCAGGCTCCAGGTTTTAAAAGTCAGAAATAAAAAAATTTATCAAGCTGTCTTTTCTGTCTTTTTTTTTTTTTTTAATGTGAAATCTAGCCCTGTTTTGTTCGGGAACATACCTGGTAAATACATATCCAATCACTATCAGTCCTAAACCACCTGGCTGGTGACATAAAGTTGGCAGTTATGACCTTGACATCCTCTATCTACACGGTTGCATAAAAAATCTGTGCAATTTAACGCGTGATTTTGCAAGCTGTGGAGACAGCAGCTGAATCCTCAATGCAATGGCAGCCTCACTCCAGCAACACTGTGGTTTGGTGGCTCCAGGTCTGGTGGCGAGACAGCAGCCAGCTGTGCTGGTGTTGCACCAGCTACACATGTCCATCCTCTGAAATTTGCCTGTTGAACACCTGACTGCAGCTTTCAATTAACACATTTTGGAGATGGAAAAAATGTCAAAAAAAAAAAAAAAAAGTCCTACTTGCCAAGGTTTGGATTCTAGGCTGCTGTGAGTGATTTGGGGGGTTTGGATGGTGCTGAGCGTAACCATGCAAGAGCCTAACACTGACTGCATTGAAACCACCACAGAAATGCAGACCTGTGTGAGAGGATGGGTAGGGCAGCCTGGAGGGATACATGCTGTACGCCGCTGGCTTTGCAAAGGGAGATTTTTGGTGTGAAAGCTCAACAGCTGCAACCAGTCCAGTTACAGGTTTGCCTCTGGCACCAAGTGGTGCGGCTCCTTAGCCAGCAGAAGTGGTCAGCACTGTCCTTGACAAGAAAAACAAGCTCATAGTAGGGGGACTGACAGCTTGCAAGTGTTAAGGACAGGGCGAAGGGAGACATTTTTTGGCATTTTAGAGCCTCCCCATCATTGCAGTGCACCAAATCAAATCCTGTATAAAGAAAGAAAAGAAAAGACCATATTGTTCTTAAAGACTGCTGTGCTACCAGGATAACAAGCTGGATAAAATTGCATTGATTCTGTGCTTTTTGACACATTTTTGTTCCCTCAAAGAGCCAGGTGGCTCTTTCCCCTCTCCCTGCCATGGTGATGACGAGCAGTATGGGAAGCCATCCACTGAGAGGGAGATGAGGTCTCTTTCTCTGTTGCAAGTCCATCTGGTTGCACACCGTGTCCCCTGCCTCATCTGCATCACACAGCAGGGGAGAGCAAAATGTTGCACACCGTGTCCCCTGCCTCATCTGCGTCACACAGCAGGGCAGAGCAAAACGACCTTTCAGACACTTCAGAAGAGGCCATAAAACATCTGCACTCTTCAACTGTCCAATGCAAGGTTTGCAGTTTTGAGGGATGTCTTAGTAGGCAATTCCTGTGTTCTAAGATTTTAAACAATGGAGGCAGCTAATGGGTATTGAAAGGACTGAAAGGGTTGACAACTGTCTGAACAGCTGGCCCACAGTGTGGTGATCAGCAGCACGAAGTCTATTTGGAGGCCAGTAACTAGTAGTGTACCTGGAAGGGTCAAGTACTGGCTCCAGTCCTGTTTAACATCTTCATTACTGGTGTGGGTGATGAGGCAGTGTGTACCCTGAGCAAGATTGCCAGGGGTTTGTGCTGCCATCCAGAGGGACCTCAACAGGCTGGAGAAACGGGGCAACAGGAACTCCTTGAAGTTCAACAAGGAGAAGTGCCAAATCCTGTATCTGGGGAGGAACAACTTCAGGCACCAGTACATGCTGGGGGCCATCCAGCTGGAGAGCAGCTCAGCAGAAAAAGGCCTGGGAATCCTGGTGAACACCAAGTTGAACATGGGCCAGAACTGTGCTCTTTCTGCAAAGGCAAAGGGTGTCTTGTGCTGCATCAGGAGAGTTGCCAGCAGACTGAGGGAGGTGGTCCTTCCTGTCCCTGGTGAAGACAAACTGGCACACTGGGTCTAGTTCTGGGCTCCCAGGTACAAGAGAGACATGGACATCCTGGAGATAATCTAGAGAAGGGCCACGAAGGTCCTTAAGGGACTGGAAGGACTTCCTGTGAAGAAAGGCCGAGAAAGCTGTGACTGTTCAGCCTGAAGAAGAGAAGGCTCAGGAGATCTTATAATGTACCTAGATATCTGAGGGGAGGGTGCAAAGAGGACAGAGTCAGGCTCTTTTCCATGGTGCCTCGTGACAGGACCTGAGGCAATGGGCACAAACTGAAACACAGGAGTGTCCCTCTGAACATCGGGAAACACTTTTAGACTGTGAGGGTGACTGAACACTGGCACAGGTTGTCTAGAGAGGCTGTGAAGTCTCCATCCTTGCGGAGGTATTCAAAAGCCGTCTGCACACACTCCTGAGCAACCGGCTTGAGCAGAGGGTTTCAACAAGATGACCTCCTGAAGTCCTTTCCAACCTCAACCGGTTTGTGATTCTGTGATTGGCCAGCCAGAAGACTCTTGTGGGGTTTCACAGCTGCCAGCCATGCTGTGTTAGTGCCCTGGTCCTGTGGAGGTGTCTAAAGTCTCTTTATCCTTGAGGATATTTTGGGAAAGAGCACAGCAGGGTTTGCTCCTTCTCCTGAAAAAAAATAAAAAGCATTCCATGCACAATACTGCTCCCCATCTTCTGGCTCACACCGATGAGGGGTATTTGAGCAACAACCTCCCCAGGTGCAGAAATAATTTCTATGATATCAAGGGTGATGTCAGCATGCCCTTGACTTCCCAGGAGGTAAAGGTGAAATAAAAACCTTTTTTTTTTTTTTTTCAGGATGTGCTATGTTTCCCAGTTCTCTCTTGCTGTAGGTGTACCTGCTTTGGGCTGCTACACTCACTGCAGAGTGTCTCCGGCTGCAGAAATATCTGTTGTGACAGCAGGACAAAGGACATGTCAGGAAGCACAGGAGATAAATGGCACAGCCACCATGCTAATGCTCTTGCTGATAGTGTAGCCAGAGAGCTAAGGCCCATTTACCTGATTGCTGGATGAAGCAAATCAAAGAAGGCAGCTTCTCTAGGCAATGTACACTACCATGTCAACAAAAATTATCCAGATGGGAGTTTATTGTGCCACATCACTTGATGTTTTTTAAAGGAATTGGAAAAAATGTTTAATATCTTGACTGCTTTAATGGATTTCTTATTGTATTTGGGTGCAGTGAGCAGTGTCACCTGGCCAAATGATTTCCAAGATGGTTACTGTCTGTTGAAAAAAAATAAAAGAAAAAAAAAAAAAAAGTGTGTTTAATTTTCTGGAGCTATAACCACCACCTGTGCTCCAAGTACACATGCAAGTCCCTTGCAGTGCAATGCTTAGGCATCCTGCAGACCATCCTCACCCTCAGAAGGGCAAAGGGTATTCAACAGCTCCAGGAGAGTGGGACTATGCCAAAATTAGGGGAAACTTCATACATACAGATATATGCACTTTCAGGCTTTAAATATAGGTGACCTACACTCACAAACTGGAATGACTACCATTTCATCTGCCGGCAGCGGTTGGGTGGAAGTACTATCATCCACTGCAAGACAGATGACCTCAAGTCCGCAAGTGCTCCATGACTTGTCCCTTTCATGCCCCGATGCTGGTGAGGCTAATGCTAGAGCCTAGCACAGGACATAAATGGTTTTTCTGAAAGCACTAAGGCTCCTTATCTGCCCAAAGCCAGCCTTAAAAGCCTGGAGCATTAGTAAGCAGAGATAACTGAGTATAGAAAATTTTCCGTACATAGTTCTATAGCTGATTTATTTTTATTACTCTGAATGAACTACAGAGCCAGAGGAGATTGATGAGTTGTAGTTGTCTTGTCAGTCCTTTGGGCATAGTCTGGGCTACCAATTCCCTCCGGCAGTTCCTGCATCAAACCCAACAACAATAGACAAGGAAGTGTCAGTTATCAAACAGGCTGAAAACACTTTCCATTGTTAAGTAAAGGATTTCCTTATGATTTCCCATGCCAAATAATAAATTGTAAGTTATACAGTGTGTGCCATGACAGTCCAGGACTACTGTGAAGATGATTAACATTATAACCCAATGACATCTTTACCATCTCTTGTCAGAGCTGGCTCAGGACTATCCTCATTAGCTGCAAGGCTGAGTTTAACTCTTCCCTTTCTTCCCTGGGTCTCTTCATCAACTGGAAGAAATGAAAGGGGAAAGGAGAATATGGTGTTTCGCATCCGGATCCAACAGCTGCCAGGAGGGACAGCTTTGCTCTCCCCAGTTTAGGAGAGCTTGTCCTCCAGCCTGGTGGGATCAGGCTGTGGTCTCTTCCATTTCACTGGAAGCAAAGAATGCAAACTTGCTCACTGCTTCATAAATACAGTAAGTGTTATTGTGTTATATTTTATGGGATTTTTTTTTCCCCTCCTGTGGCTAGAAATCACAAGCACTCAGGAAAAGGAGAAGGATTGTAGGGGAACCCAATTCCCTTGGGTGAGCTGTCGTACACATGTACAGGAAATTGAACACAGAAATTATTGCATGTGAAGCTGTTAAAGAAGTGACAGGGTTATAAAACAGATCTTTCAACTGCCACCCATTATGGACATTCCAGTCTAAAGGGTCACATTTTAATAAAAAATCTGCTGTCCTAAATTACATTTGTCTTTTTCCATAAAATAGAAGTTGGCAAAGATTTACAGGAAGGTAATTTCCTCCTTGTTATTTTAACACATTTATCTCCTCTCTGAATTTCAAATGAAGAAGATGAAGAAGAAAAATGTACCAGTTTGGTAGAATTTATTACATTGCAATGGTATAATGGCTTCTGTTTTTGGGCTGCTGAAATGTCCATGAAAACTCTGAGGGTCTTTTAAAATGTACCCTAGCCTTCATCAAGCGGATAACATTGTGCTGCAGAAATAGAACACAAAATCTTATTATGCTTGACGTGACTAATTTATTACATAAATTCTGCACTCCTGATCTGATACTCCGCCATTTGCCACGTGAGATCACAGAGCACACTGAAAGTGAGATGGCTTGTTTCTAAGTAATTGTGACAACGAAGCAGTTTGATATTCAGATCTTTAGCTACTACCAGGAATTTTGATTATGCTTTCCTTTCTCTGCCTCTGCCTTTCTTCCTGTTTTCAAGGCAACAGACGAAATGATGTCTCAAGGCTATCTGCAAAATTAGATTTGAGATTACAGTGTAAATAGGTAGACATGGTACCAGTTAATTTAATTAGTTTTGAAACAGGTAAAAAGAAAACATGCTCACATCCCCATCAGTGAATTCATATTCCAGCGGCATGCTTGTTTGTGCTATCACTTTTTCCTAAAATTCATCTAAATTTTGCTATCGGCAAATCAAAAGCTGATCTTCTAACCTTAACATCAGTTCTGATCTAAATCCTTTTTTCACTTGAAGCCAAACACAAAATATATTTTCAAGCACTGCTGCTCAACTTATATCCTAGCAATTAATGTTTCATCTGACTGTTCCAGTTCTATTCATTATTCCTTCGAGTTCTGCTTTTAAGTCAACAAATACAATTTTGGTGACTTTATGCAAACTTCGAAGCTCCATTGGAGCCAGTGGCTAGGAACTGCAGCTCATTTATTGCAGAGGCTTCGTCTTGATTTTGCAAAGTGCTTTTGTGTAATCAGTCAATTAGAGCTGTGACCGGTGATCCATCTCAGCAACTGACAGCAAAGTGCAGGATTGGTACGCTTGGAATCCAGGTTTCAGTCTTTCTGGTTAGGTAGCAATTCTTGAACAGCATCAACTAAAAAAAATTCATGTTGATTTCTTCAATTTATTGACTACAAACACTTGTAGCCAACTCTGTATTAATTACAGAACTTCATCATAGTGGTTTTTTTTTTTAATATTTCCACCTACACTTGCACTATTAAGAAATCCTTCCCTTATGGTTTTCTGTAACATCATCTGGAAGTGGATATAAATGCACTGATACAGTCAGTTAACAACAACCAAATCTTGCCACTAGAGCTCAAAGTGTATTTGTTTAAACTCTGAGATGGTTTAGTTAGGTTGTTTTATCTCTTTGTACAAGCATAACTTTTAAAAGAATATTAAGGCACAGTAAATTTTGAGTTAGTGGGCACTTATTTAAAAGCCACGTATTTAACATGATACTTTAATAGCTGCAGTTCTACGAGAAAGAATAATGGAAAAAAAACTCCAGAGGTTAGCATTATTTTATAATTTCCCCTTTCAATGACCTCCTTAGATCATGTTTGCTGAGATCTTTGTTGCTATAAAATACTTACACGATTGCTGACAGTAAATGTTGAATGCAAACACATTCTCCAGTGCTTACAATGCCATTAATAGCTTTATTTGCAGTGACTGCCATTGCCTTTAAGTACTCAAATGCACTGAAAGTCAATTTGGATTAAATATTACTAATTCATCTCTGAGTGCAGTTTTTGAGTACTCTTAAGTTTAATAATGGACGAGCTACCAGCAGAACAGGGTTGCCTGGTATAGGAGGCAGGTAGCTTCAGAGGCAGGTAGCTTCAGGAGTTGAATGGGATGGGGTCACCACCGGTTCTTTGAAGATTGGAGAGAGAGACACCCACTCTTTAAAGCATGGCTTCAGAAGAAATATACCAATTTTCCATTGGTATATCTGTTCCAAAAATGTGGCAGAAATCAACCTCGCGGTGGGGACCAGAAGTCCTCTCCAGAAGAAGTGTTTTTGGACTTAGGATCTTTTTGATGTTGTTTGCTCCTCTGTCCCTAAGGTCCTGGCTTGACTTTGGTAGGAAGGGTGTGGGCATGTGAGGACAACCTCTCATGGGCTCACATCCATCATCTCCAGCTCTCCTTGGACATGATGCATCTCAAGAGGGACTTGAACCCTTAACTCAGTTCTGAGCAAGGGATCTGACCAATTGGGGCTTAAACAGAAAAATGGCACCCTCCTGTGGCAGTGACTTTAAAAAAAGAAAATAGGTGTGACTGTATTAAGTGCAGGGTCTAATCCTGTCAGCATGTGTTACCCACGTGCACACCCACCAAAGGAGGTTTCATAAGGGATGAAGGTGCCCCCTCGCTTAGGCAAAAAAACTGCCACTTGTGTGTGGGAGCTGGGGCAATGCAGGCAGCACACCAAAGCAGAGCTGTGGGCAAAGACCCTCCAAGGTCAGGCAGGGAGGCCTGTGTAGAGTTTGGAGGCAACTATTCAGCTGCGTGGAGCCACCCTGGATCCCAAAGTCCACGTCCGGCCAGCTTCGAGAGCCTCCATCCTTTTTTTGGACTTGGCTCTTTGTCAAAACCATAGGGTACAGTGCCTGCATGGACTTCAAAGGAAGGACACCAAATGTGCTTTGGCCCAGGCAGTTATGACCATTTATTGCTAGCATCTTTCTCAGATACTGCTGCCAAGGGTTAAAATGTTTACATGCCCCCCTGATTTTAAATGGACTGGGTTGCATGTCAAATGCCAACGAGAGAGACAGCTGGAGTATCTAAACCAAGAGCTTTGATCTTGGTATCTGTAAAAAAGAGGTCATTTGGTCTCCCCAGGAAGCACAGACATTTAGAAGGTGCCTGTACAACTCGTGCAAGTATTTTATTAACAACAATTTCTATTCACATTTAGGTAGGTTGTATTACTACTTACAAAATGCATCCTATGTATATATGTATATGCATATATATGTATGAATATCTGTATGTCTGTGTGTGTGTATATATATATTCTTTATGCGCAAAGTTGTGCGCTTGTGTGGTTCTCCGTGTGCTTTCTAATGTCCGGTATTTATTTGCAGACATACTAATCTATCTAACTTCCTTGGGGAAAAAAAAAAAAAAGATGTAAATGATGTAAGCATTATAATATAATATAACCTGAATAATTATTCCGTATACAGGTCTATAGAGTAACACTGTAATTGTACTAAGGGTACGCGGCACTTTCAAGAAGATGCAGGCATGAAAACACAGACTTCATTGTGCTGTAATCATGTCTGACATTGATACAGAAGAGAGGAATTCTAAAATACAATATTGCACAGGGGAAATATTTCTATTCTTTTAGCAGAGGATTTTTTGGTTAGTTCACAATGCAATTAAAATAGCCACCAGATGTTTATGACTTCAGGCAGCAGTTAACTTTAGTGTCCCTAATCGCTGTCCTTTGCTTCTTTGGCAGAATAAATAAGCATTTTTTTCTGTGCTGGAGGGAAAAAACCCTTAATTTTTAAACATACCAGGGGTTGGTATGTATTTCCATTTGGCAGTGCTCATGGTGTTTTGTGACAGGCTTATAAGAAATTATAATCTTAAAGTTGAAACAAAATCTCTCTCCAGGATGAAATAAACATATTTACTTAAATGTGAGACGAAGTGTGCAGTATCTTGTCATTAAACTGAAGTGATTTGTGAGAAGCACTATTATAAAAGACTGTGGCTTTTCCAGAGTATCTAATAAACATAGAAAGATATTATTTTTTCCTTTGAATAATAGGATTATTAGTATGCAATTTATTTTTAAAGACACATTTAAATAGAGCTTGCTGTGCTCCTATTTTGTTAATTTTCCTTAGAGTCTACAATTCCTATTTGTTTCAGGGCTATTAATTTTGAGGCCACATTATATTCAAATTATCTTTGATTACCAGGCTCAATAAGTGATAATAGTTTGTGTTTCATCACCCAAAAGGAAGCTAATGAATTTAGTTGCGCACTGACATTTTGAGAAATAAATTATTGGAGCTCTGCAAAACAGATTCAAAAAATGAGGTGCAAAAAGTTATAGTGAGCTGCCCAGCACCTCACATAAAGCAGTAGGAGACCTCAAGGAGGGAAAAAAAAAAACCCACTCAGGTGTTCTAACTTTAAAATGCTCTATTTCAGCTACTCAGTTGTCTGAGATGGTGAGTTGACACAGTAATTGATAAAAAATTTAAGATTATGAAGTATTTCAGACAATGTGGAAATGCGTGAGAAAAATTTGTTTGCATGGCTAGGTAGCAGTTTAAAATAGTTAAACGACAGCGTGATCTTCAGAAACAAAAACCTGGTATCTAAAAAAATAAACAGACAAAAACCAACCAAACAAACAAACCCAAAAACAACCCACCCAGTGGAAAGGAAAGAAAAAATAGCAAGAGAATTGCTAATATTTTTTGTGTGTTGATAAAGTCTATGAAGATCCATGTTGATGCACAGAAACTGGCAGTTTCTCACCTAAACGTGGTAGTGTCATGAATCTGTACTAACAGGGAATCCTCCAAGCATTTCAGAAACAAAAAAAAAAAAAAAAAGGATATGAATTTGCTTGTCTCTGCGAGCCCCGATTACTCAAAAGATTTAATGCTCAGCCTCTCGGGGCATCCAGCCATGATCTGCAGAGCACGGAGCCACCCAGATTACTGCTCCTCTTGGAAAAAACTTGCAAAACTGCAGTCAGCTCGTTCTGGCCGTTATGCACAAACACGTCAGTAACTCCTCGGGGTCAGAAGAGAGGAGAAGTGATTGCGTCCCCCCCAAACTCACCCCCCACGCTTTCCCAGGCGGTTGTCAAAAATCTGAAAGATGCTGTAAAATGTTTCATCTGGGACAAACAGGCGTTTTTCCCACTGAAAGGCTGCTGCTTTCTATATTCCCATCTAGTTGTGCTTCTGGTTGCATCCGCTAATGCCAGGAGTTGGGTGTGCTGGGTGTGCTCCTCAGCTCTGAATAGCAGGGCTCTGCAGCAGCACCCGCAAACTGACATGGGGTGGCACATCAAAGGCTCAGACTCCATCCAAAGCCACACTTGTCATTAACTCCTCAGTGTCTCTATTATGGCAATCATTTGGATTGGTGCAGAGGGTGAGGGAGAAAGTGATATTTTTTTAAATTTAAATTCATGCTGGTTCAGGATGTGCAAGTCCCAGGGGGGAACTTGTGCTGGGTTTGCTGGTGGTGGTGTTCCAGCAAATTTACAGTTTATCCCTGCTGCCACAATGTAATGGGGTGAGTGGAAAGGATTGCAGCAGAACAAATAGCTCATCACCCAACAACCAGGAAACTGTATTTTTGTAGAATGTTGGTGAGTCACGTTTACTCAAATCAGAGCATGATGCCGAAACCGAGAGCAGCACATCAAGAGCAAGTCACCCTCGCGTACAAGTCACCCTCGCGTCCCATGGCAGGCTGTTCGAGGTAATGGAAGGGCTTATTTTGCTGTGCCTCTAATCCTAGTAACTCAGTTTAAACCCTGAATGAGCAATGGTACTCCCAAGCATGCAGGTCTTCAACAGTATTATTTACAAAAAATAGATTTTTCTTTTTTAACCAGCTTTTTCTGGCTTAATAATATTTCATGGTAATAGGATGCAGGGGTACTGTAGAAATAGATCACAACACAAATCCCTGCCCCAAACTGCTTCTCAGCCTCATGTGTACAAACTTCTTTGTCTCAGCTGCCACTCTTCTCCTCCATCCAACAAACAAACTTTGTGATGTTTCATTTTTCATCTGTGATATGTGTTAGCCAGTGTCTAAAATCAGTGTCCATCAGTCTAGCAACATTTTCCAGCCTGTGCTGAGGAATTGTCCCATTATTGTCGCAATATCTTTTTCCTTGCATTATTACACAATGCATGTGACTTTCTTCCATAGCTAGGAAAAAATAAAGTAGTTCCCTTGTTGCATTTTTGATTACTTTGTGGCTTAAATTACTTTTTGTCATCAAGAGAGAATTACGTGACTTGATTAAAAGCTAGCATTTCCTTCTGTCATTTCTCTGTTATTTTACCTGTGCTACAAGGAGTTCCTTATCCTTCTCTTATGAGAGGTTAAATAGTGACACCTGATTTCACAGCCGGCGGTTGTTCACTATTTAGTGTGTTTATATCATGTCCTTCCTTCTCCCTGAGCCCTTTTCACCTGTGCTTTTCAGCCTCAGGTGAGATTTGGGGTCTGGATCTTGCAGACACTTGTGCACTCTGACATTCCCACTGCATCGATGGGACTGTTCAGATGGGCAAAGTCACCCACATACTTGAGCTTTTGGAGGACCTGGACATGAAGCAGCTACGAGTGTATACCCACCAAGCAGGCTCCACAAAAGCTTTTCTGAGCCACAATGATTTCAACGTGCTAAAATTCACAAAACGCAAGGCAGATGTGGGCTGATTAGGAAATCATGTTGGCTACAAGATAAGAAAGCTCTGATAACTTCTGAACCTCTCTTTGATGTTCTCCACGCAAAGCTGCCCTGGGAACAGGGTCATCTAATGCAAAATAATAAATAAGCAGGGAGACGGAATGCAGTGAGGCACCATTCAGAAATGGTTTGAATAAAGCCCAGTTTCACCCCGCTGGAGCTGTAGCAAGGCTGTTTGTGTAACAGCCTCCCTGTCGCCCAGAAACAGCCCAGGAGACTATTGAGTGTCTGCAGAAACTCAGATCTGGTTTGTTTGACTTGGACGCGCAGTAAAACTGACTTTTAAATGTTACTTCAGCTTTGAGTCAGTGATTACCCTTGTACTTTTACAAGCCATGCCTGGAAATAGGATGTTAATTGTTGTTAATGAGTCTGTCCACCTGAGTAAGCTCTGCAGGGCAGAACTCACAGAACATAATTGCTCCACGTTGCCTCCCGGGTCCCCCCTGCTGACCCTGTTGTCTCTTGCATTTAAGAGCAATGGCTCCAAACCAGCTCCTGCAGCCCTCAGAGCTTTCTTCCCCATCCAGGACAGTAGCCAATTTCTGTTCTTTTCTCAGTCCCATGTGATTTCTGCAGTGGAGTACTGCCAAGCTTCAGCTCTTGCCGGTGTCTTTGGCACAGGAGGAGGACACTGGTGGGTACAGGGTTATGGGTTACTGAATATGGAAAGGAGAGTTTGTATACTGAGCTGGAGCTCTATATAGCTCTGTAGTTTAATCTATGGTCTACCTGCATGTGATGGTGTACTGAGCTGCTTTATCCTGATGGCATTTTTTATGGATTGATGATTTTTGTTCCATTTGTTCTGATTAAATTTTCATTGATCTTCCTTCTGCCACCAGACCTTAGGACCAGTTGTTAGCATTTCATTGCAACCCCTCCACCATGCTTAGCTGTGTAGGGGAGGTATTGTAGTAGCTCCCTATGGGACCCACAAGTAAAGACATAAAAATAACTGTATTCCTATTTGAGGCAGAAAGATGAAGTCTTAGTTTGAAAGATAAGGAAGCTTTGTGTTTTGTTTTTTGTGGGTGACACCTGCCTGAATACATGCTCTAGCGTAATTTATATGGAAAAAAAAAGTCACGTTGGGAACCTGAGTTTTTCTTTTGGTGTCATAGTTGAGTACCCCATTTATCTGCCTCTAGCTCAACAGACTTCTTGTACAAAGTCATAATTTACATGTGGTGTTATTCCCCAAATAACTCCACCTGGCTACCCAAAGTCATGGCTATATTATGCCCCAAGTTCCTTAAACTCATCCTTTAATTGAAGGGCCACGTAACGGATGGGTCTTTCAACAAACAGTAAATGTCACTGAGGCTTGGCTGCTTCAGGCCAAGAGGGGCTAATGAGCTCAGAAGGGCTAATGAGCTCAGAGGCAAGAGCCCTCTTGGAAAATTCCCTACGAGCACCTGCTGGGTGCAGTTGGCTCTGGAGGTCGAAGCTGGCAGGGCATCACGTGAGGAGGTGGCAGTGGTTCAGCTGAACAGCTTTATGGCCCTCAGCCTCTACAGAGGACCTCTGCCCATACTGCCTGTGCCCTGGGAAACAATTCAGCTGGACAATGTCACATTCCCTGCTCTGAGATATTCCTCTAGTGTTATTTTAGATCACAGTTTTCAGCCTGGGCACAGTGTCCGTATGTCTGTGTGTTTCCAAACCTGTTTCTGCAAGAAGTCAAAGTTTGTCTGATAGATAGTCAGGTCTGCCCATGCTCAGGCTCATGGAACATGATGTTCTTAGGTCCAATATCTTCATCTCCTTGGTGGAACAGTTATTTCAGCTCAGTCATCCTCCAGAGCTGGATACTGAGGTGTCTTTCCGCTGACCCTCTGTGTCACCCCTTTCAGGGTGGGATTCATCTCCTTTATCTGTAGCTTTTTCTAAAAATGCTGAGCTAGTCCTCAGCCTTATTGGATGGCAGGAACTCCAGGCATAAGTTTCCAGGCTAAGAGAGGTTCGGAGCAGATCACAGCATCTGGGCGGGGACAGGGATGCGCTGCTCCTTTTGGCCACATTCAAACAGTCCTGAAATTAAAAAAAAAAAAAAAAAAAAAAAAAAAAAAGAAAAAAAAGAAGGAAAAAAAACCCAAACCCTCAAGATTTACAGTGAAGAAAGATCATATTGCACGTTATTAATGCTCCAAGTTAAAATCACCCCTGCTTTGTTGCTCTTTAGGCAGGTAACTGTGATGCTCAGAAATTGTTACATCAGTGCCCAAAAATAATGACCTCAGACACACACAGGCTCACTGTCAACTGGCTTCTTTTTAGTTCATTTGACGTGGTCTTGGCAAAAAAAAAAGACCGTTGAAAGGCACCTCTATCTTATTTCACTGTTGCTAAAAAAGGGCACGTTCTGTATGGTGTCCAGCCCATGTTTTAAAGCTTTTAAAATGTTCTCTCTCATTATTGTGCTACTGTTGGGTTCAAAGCAAATTCAACTGAAGTCAGATTTAAGTATCTGATTGACAGAGTCCTATTTTGGAAAGAAAACCTGGCAGAGTTGTCACTTTTATAAAAAAGTACCTTTTTCATGGAGAGGGGATGTGTACTTATTTGTGAATCATAATTGCAGTAGTGGTTATTAGTCTCACTGAAATTAATATTTCCCCACTAAATTATTCCTGTTTTAAATTGCAATTCTAATGTCTGAGTAAGTTTTTTAAAAAATTTTGATCAGGATTATTTTTGTTATTAACTTCAAAAGAATAAATCTTTTGAATCTTGGATGGTAAAGACTGTTCTCCAGCACAAAAAAAAAAAAAAACAAAACAAAACAAAACCAAGAAAAATACAATTCTGATACCTGCTGATGGACAGATTTTATTCCAACAATCATGATCAATCTATTTCTCCTGTTTTCATCAGGACCAAAATCTATCAGCAATGCTAAAAGTCACACGATCTATACTTGTGAATAGAAATCTTTGCTCTACAGAAGTTTTTTGTATATCAGACTGGAATTCTTTTCAACTTACATTTATTTAATTATCTTGCAATTAAGGAATAGCTTCTCAAACGTACTTTTTAATGACATACTGATGATTGAATTATATATTTTATATTTATTCAGATACATAAACAATAAAGGTGATATTTGGAACAAGAAATGTCAAAAATGGTCACAGTAAAGGTTCACATGTTGATGTTTAATTCAGTAATTGTGCCTTACTTGCGTGCTGACTTTATTCCTTTGTAAGATAAAAATATTTCAGGATTCTTATAAAATGTGGGCCTGCTCTAAGTAAATCAAAGTTAGATGGAAATTAGAAAATTACAGGTAGAATCAGTCTGACGCTGGAGGCTTTTATGTTCACATGACTTTTAATGAGTAGGAAAAATATTAAAATACGCCAGAGTTTTATGCAGTCTTATGTTAATTGCCAGAAAGGTGGCATTGCAGACTGTGAACAATTTATTCCTACATGCAGTATTCAATAATGCAATATAAAATGTATACAGTTATATAATTGTACTATGTAAAATATTATAAACAATTAGTAATATATAATTATAACATGGAATTTTTTTCAATATTTATTTTCAATAACATTATTGAAACACTAA
>NW_010134377.1:625-922 GCF_000699245.1 Pterocles gutturalis | reverse complement strand
GTGATGCCGGTGGCGGTGGCAGATCCCGGTGCCCGCACGCGGAAGGTCTCCTCGGCCCAGCGCCGCTGCAGCCGCTCCAGGTCCAGCAGGTACTTGAGCTTCAGGCAGCAGCCGTCCGCCCGTCACCCCCCCAGCTGCCGCAGGGATTTGCCAAAACGCCGCCGGATGCGCTTGCGGGTCAGGAAACTGTGCTGCTGGATCTGGCACCGCAGCGCTGCCGGGATGCAGGACTTGTAGCTGCCGGGGAGCGGGAGGGGACGCAGCGGTGGCACCAGGCTGGCCCCCGGGGGACCAGCC
>NW_010134377.1:0-593 GCF_000699245.1 Pterocles gutturalis | reverse complement strand
CCCCATGAGTGCTGTCCCCAGGGATGCTGGACTGTCCCCAGGGGTGCCAAGCTGTCCTCACGGGCACTGGGTTGTCCCCATAGGTCCCAGGCTGTCCCCATGGGTGCTGTCCTGTTCCCAAGGATGCTGGACTGTCCCCAGGGTTGCTGGACTGTCCCCATGGGCACTGGGTTGTCCCCATAGGTCCCAGGCTGTCCCCATGGGTGCTGTCCTGTTCCCAAGGATGCTGCACTGTCCCCAGGGTTGCTGGACTGTCCCCATGGGCACTGGGTTATCCCCATGGGTACCAGGCTGTCCCCAGGGATGCCAGGCTGTCCCTAAGTGTGCCAGGCTGTCTCCATGGCCCAGGCTGTCCCCAGGGGTCCTAGGCTGTCCCCATGGGTGCTGTCCCGTTCCAAAGGATGCTGGACTGTCCCCAGGGTTGCTGGGCTGTCCCCATCGGCACTGGGCTGTCCCCAGGGGTCCCAGGCTGTCCCCAGGGGCCCCAGGCTGTCCCCACACCCCCTGTCTCACCTGACGTGGCTGCAGACCTGTGCCGGGCTCTGCCGGCGCTCGCGGGCGATGCGCAGCATGTCCAGCACGGCCAGGCTCAG
>NW_010134376.1:31899-55855 GCF_000699245.1 Pterocles gutturalis | reverse complement strand
AAAAAAAAAAAAATCAGAAAGTTCAAAAGGAGAACAATTACCTCCTTCTAGTTAGTAAAGATTCACATGTTCCACTTGTGCCCTGATAGCTCTCTACAAGGTTTTTCGTGTGAAAACAGATCAGACAATGAAGACAGAACAACCGCATCACACCAGAGAAATAATCATTGTTGACTGTGGTGAACAACTTGATGATAAAGAGTCATCTAAAGTTTTTAATTAAAATTAGTTGTTAAAGTTAGTCGTTCCACACCAGCAAAGTACTTTAAGTTACCTTTCTACATCTCTTTACCTTTCATTTCAAATAAAGCAGGAGCAGAGACAGTAAGTGTAAGTGATGGGAAGTATCAAAGTGCAAAGACTAAAGAAAACACTGCACCCAAAGGAGAAGGGAGTTGCATAGAATGTGAAGTGAGTTAAATTTTGAAAGAAGAGGCAAAAAACAGCACAGGAAAGCAGAATATATTATTGCTATACAACATTAACTAGAATTGCTTTTAAAGCAGTAACAACAAAAACTCAGAAATCACCTAGCTCCAGAGTTAGCTCACGTCATGCTATAAACCATAAAATAAACATATATGCATAAACACACAGAGATATAAACACAAACATATATACAAGACAATCCAGGAAGATCTTATCAGAATTATTCTTGATCAAAATAAGAATACATTATCTCCCCCAGGAAGGCAGGAGATCCAACAACACACATCCCAGTGTCAGAAAATGGGCACAAATATTCCTTTTAATTTAAAAACTCTTGAAGTCGCAATTAAAAAAAAAAAAAAGATTTTTAAAAATTAGTTTTGTTTTCTAGAAGCATCAACCGCAAATTTCTTGCAATGCCACAGAATATATCCTGGGATCTCCAGGCACTTCACAAAAATGCACAGTTGATTAACCCCTCAATGCAGGTGGTAAAGCAGGCTCTCATTTTATAGGCAAGGTAATCGATAAAAAGGAAGGCATAGGGCAGACTTTATGTTTGAATACCTAAGTGATTTCATATGTCATTAACCCCAGCAACTCGCATCATCGCCAGCAACGGCTGCTCAGGACCTCTGTGGAGCCCAGGTGCATGGAGGCTGGTCCCAGTGCGCTCACAAGTGAGGCTGTGGTTTAAGTGACCTCTTCACGGTTACACAAATCTGTCTTCCAGGCCTGCTTCAGTCACCAGATCCGTCTTGCTACACCATTTGGAATATGAATGTCAAATACCCTAATGGTTTTACTGGCTGTCTTGCCAAATGCATTTGATGGTCATGAAGTCCTAAGGGGGACTTTCTTCTTTTCTGTATAATGGGGATGAATAAAAACCTGGTCTATATATTAGGAGTTCCCTTAGCATAAGGATTGACAGGGTGGCCCTACACAGAAGTAGCTATGAAGAATGGTTACTAATAGGACTAAACAAGTCAATAAAATTAAAATATTTTGGGGAACAATCTAGAAACAGCAAAGCCTGCACAAGGTACATTATTATCCACAGGCATCTGTGCTAAGCAGCTCTGTATATTGATCCCATAAAAAGGATCAGAACATTGTTCTGTTTTTCAGAAACAGCAAATTTAAAGCTGCCCTACCAAATGTAGTAGATGACTGAAAAACTGTTTACTGCTTTCTTAACTCCCAGCTTTGTAGCCACAAAACCAATTTTTAATATAGCCCTGCATAAACAAAACTGAACTCTAAATTAACGTCAATGGCTTTTTAAAGTGCTTTAGAGAAATCATTCTGGTGAACTGCTTTGCAGCTGCTGGAAGTAGTGTCAAAAATTAAAACATTACTCGTCTTATTTTTTCTGCAGACAGAACTTAGTTCTAGAAACATCATTTTGAAGACTTCTTATACTCTATGTGACCTTGTCTTTGAGACTTTACTGGCAGATAATTTATGCCACCTAGATAAGTCTTATTATATCGTAATTATACTGTCACATAGGATCTCAAATGAAATTAACGAAATACTATTAACCCAAGACAAGAGCTATGGGAACCAGCAGAACTCTCCCTCTGAACATTTGCTTTTATTATTAAGTCCCATCACTTAAACTCCTGTATCAGGTATCTAAAGAAATAAATAAAATCAGGGAAATTACGTTCAATATACAAATGTTTTGATTAAATCCCATCTTAAGTTTCAGATTTTTCACTAAAAGCTCAACCCAGTCCTCTGTAGCCAAGAAATAAATTAATTTAAACTGATGGAAATGATAAAAATAGAGAAGATAAATGAGGAAGGGAAGAACGAAAGCACAGTTCTGTCTGCCTGATTGGTCACAGACAAATCAGAGAAAAAAATTACTCAAATACAACGAAGCTCTTCCTCAAGACTTACATAAATAAAAGCTGTTAAATGTAATTATCTGTAGCAACATGAGACCACCAAATATTGATAGTCTGATTTGATCGCTAACAAGAGGAAGATGTAGAAACTGCAAAGGAAGGATGATCTTTTCAGGACTCTGTTCCCATGAGGCAGAGCTGTTCCTAGGAGGTGATTATTTTGGCTCCTTTGAGTCTTCCCACTACTCCGCATTCACAGACCAAAGTCTCAGTGTAAATACTAGCACCCCATCAGGTCTGCCTCACTGAGAAGCATCTACTGGATTTTCCTATATTGATTGTAAAAAGATGTGAATAAATAGAAAAGTAATAGACATTAAACCATTCCACGTACACAAAATGAACATCTCTATTTGTGTGTGCAATTCGTTTTGAGCAAAGGAAGAGCAATGGCTTTTCCATTACACGTTGCCACTAGATTCACTTTAAGATTCACTAAATACATCTACTTAGGGATAGAGAATAGTTAAAAGTGGCCCAAACCACAGTCAGTCAAGATGGAATCACTAAATCAACCCACTACTGGTTGGTAGTGGGCAGCAGCCAACCACATCACCCATATCCCCCTGTGGATCAAACCCATGCCTGATGTCTCAGTCTCTCAGACACCAGAAGATAGACAAGCAGAGAGCACACGTGTCTCCGGGCACATATTCAAACACACACAGAGTCTCAGCTCAGCTCAGCTAAGTTCCTTCTGTGTAGATGCCCAAGTGATTCCCACCTCTCTCAGCAGATGCAGCACATTGCCCCATCACATTATGTGACAGAGAAACTCAGCAGCTGCCCCCAGTCACACCACGATTCCATCTGTCTGGGATAATAGCAACAACAAAGGTGAAAGAAAAGGTAGAAGAGTTAGCAAGTTAGTGCAGCCTTATCTGAGACTAAGTAGCAGGCAAGTCTACTTAGCCACTCACTTTCCCTTGTGATGTTGCATTCAGCATCTCGGGATTGCTTGGTGATAAAGGAAATAATTCCCTTTAAGTGCACAACATGAAAATTACTTGAGAAACAGTCAGCCTAAAAACATTTCCTGAAGAAACCTGTTGTAAACTGTACCCTGTTCAAACGTTGGTAAATGTTTTAGCAAATGAGTATTACAAAAAATTTAATTGTTCTCTAAAGAGTTGCTGAATTTTAAGGTTAAATTCAAGTCACTGAAGTGTGAAATGCAGGAATTGTAAATTTACCTTAAGTACTGTAGCTCCATAGCATCTTCACCATGGAAGAGATGCAGCAACAGCCACAGTGGCTCCACCCTCCCAAAGAGGAGAAAGGAAATAACCCTATCAAAAGGTGAAAAAAAAAAAAATCAAGGCTGTCACGGAGGACCTCTCAAGGCCAACAGCCTCTCTCTGCTACAGAATAAGAGTCCAGTACACATATCTTAAGTCTCTCCAGTTGTACCAGGTGTTAAATAGAAATAGATCTCTGCTCTGAGAAGATCTCTGATTTTACAACCTATGCTTTCCAAACATTGACCATATTTGTCCTTGATGTAACTGCTAACTGAAACAGATTAACTTTGACCAGCTAAATGTGACCAATTTAATAGCTGTCTACTTAGAAACATAATATTAACCTTAACTGAAATTGATTATGTTGGTTTGCAAAACCCATTTGATTTTGGACATCATCTCTTATGGTGCGTCAGGCCTCACTGTTTCTTTGGCAGGCAGCTCTTTTGACCCTTGGAGAGGAACACAGTTGTCAGCCTTTACATCACAGACACTGTGTTCATAAATACACATCAACACAATGTGCAGCGATTTGGGCGCCGATTGCAATGCCTGCCGATACTACCACCAGCCCTTTCAAGCTGGGAGTTCCCATTCAATGTCTTTTTTTCACTCTATACCTACAGACACATTTGTCAGAATGAGAGCTTATTAACATGTATTTCACCACTGAACTAAGTCTGCAGCATTTGTTTTCACCAATGCAAGAAACGGAGCGGCCAGAGACGGTTACAAGTGCTTACACATGCCCAGTTCACTGTGTCATAGGAAACTCCTAGAGTAGAAAAGTTGTGCTCCTCCTTTCACTCTGGCCAGAGCCCAAACACACAATGTGTCTTTCAGTTGTTGTTTTACACATACAGACATATGTCTATATGTATATGTCCCTTTCAACACAGGTTAACAACTGCTGAAATGTGTCAGCATTCAGAATACTTACTGTCCTGAGGCTTCATGACTTAGTTTCAAAAGTACTCAGTACTTCACAGGTGCTTTGTAACCAGGTTCAAACTACATGCCTAATTCTCAAATTGGCCACACAATACACTTAATTTAGGACAGAAGAGGCCCATTCAAGCAATAGTTTATCACATATACATTGTATTTTTCACTTATAATATTTTTTATTTTAATTCTAAATGTCAGGTCAGCTCCTGTCACCTGTGAGCATGAAGTCTTACCTGTGCTGGAAAGAACTGCTGTGAGATCAGTGCACAGAATTTTGGTTTTTAAAATGCTACAAAAACAGTGTAGAACACTAACAAATTTTACATATCTTTTAGATTCTTTCTGAACACTTATTTCATTATGCTTCTGTATGAAACAGACATCTCCAGACCATCCAAAGATTCATTATGCAAGTGCAGGAAAAAACTTCAGGTTGAAGTGCAA
This sequence comes from Pterocles gutturalis, assembly GCF_000699245.1. Classification (NCBI taxonomy): domain Eukaryota; kingdom Metazoa; phylum Chordata; class Aves; order Pterocliformes; family Pteroclidae; genus Pterocles; species Pterocles gutturalis. Next base: position 50,874 of record NW_010134376.1, on the reverse strand, counting down.
CCTTCACTGTATAAATCCAGGTTTTGAAAATCCTTTCTAGAAATATTCATGTCACCACCTAGAAAAATCCCTATAGCTTAGCCATTAAGTGTTCTCCAACAGCTCTTGAAACAAGATAAAATACAATGAAAAACTGCATATAGCAAAAGTGTATATTTACATGGCAAAAATCAAAAGTTGGGTTTCTAAGAACTCGGGACTAACTGTTCCAAATCCCCTTCCATTTCAACCATTCTATGATTTTGTGATCTATGTGGTTCGCAAAGTTCAAGTTTTTTAAGAAGGCTTCTCTTTTTCTATCCAGAGATTTGTCTTCAGATGACAAACTGGTGTATTCACATTAGGTGGATTATTGCATGAAACTGCATTTAAAAAGAAAGGTGGACAGGAGGGGAGAAACAGGAGAATCCCACTGTGGGGATGTGGCTCCAGCCTAGAAGTCTGCTGTCCTTTACTGAAGTGTGATGAAAATGCTGAAAGATGCAAACTGTGTTCAGGGTCAGGAGTTAAAAAAATTGGCATAAAGCAAGGTGAATCCAAGCTCAGTTTCACTTTAGATGTCACTTTCAGCTCTTTTGGAAGAAACCAAATCTTGCTGCATAAAAACATGTGAAAACTAGGAAGTACTCAGCTCAATAAATTTATACTTAGTGTATATATACTGGTATGAATTCAATGTGCTTTTCATTACATCATGGTGAAATGATGCTGTAGAGCTCAGTCAGCAGGCCACATGTATGAATTTAAGACAGTATTTGATTATCCCTTCATATGAATTAAAAGCCACGGGATTTGGAACAGTTAGTCCCAAGTTCTTAAAAAACCAACTTTTGATTTTTGCCATGTAAATATACACTTTTGCTATATGCAGTTTTACTTTGGAAGGGACCTTAGAAACCACCGAGTTCCAAGCCCCCTGCCATGGGCAGGGACACCCTCCACTAGACCAGGTTGCTCAAAGCCTCATCCAGCCTGGCCTTGAACACCTCCAGGGATGGGGCATCCACAGCTTCCCTGGCCAACCTGTTCCAGTGCCTCACCATCCTCACAGTAAAGAATTTCTTTCTAATATCTAGTCTAAATCTGCCCTCCTCCAGCTTAAATCCACTACCCCTCGTCCTGTCTCTACATGCCCTTCTGAAAGATACTGAAAGCATCCCAGCATTCATCTGGCACAGATGCAAACTAACAAGAGATGCATAACAAACTGTCACTAATACAGTCCCCATCCAGCAACCACGCTGAGAAAAATGAATCCTTCATTGAGACTTCTGCATCACCACTATCCCATTCTACATTCCGGAGAGAGGATTTCTTACAACCTCTCTTTGAACACACAATACTAAAAAAAAAAAAAAAAAAAAAAAAATCCAGTTACAAGGGAAAAATTACTATTAATTGATCTACAACTAAACTATTTTTAACATCTCAGAACCACACAACAGACTATCACCAGCCGGCAAAAAGGTTGCATTCAAACGCCTGTAAACTTGCAGCTGTCAGAAGGCAAGAGAGATCTTCTAAAGCTAGGAAAAGAGGACTTCAAAATCATACAATGCAAGATACATAGTTATCCAAATTATCTTTGTGCTTAAACGTTTTAAGTGCAGCTAGCAGCTCCTTTAAGGGTCTGATCCAACACCAATTAAAAGAGTGCATGCAAAATCAGCTAAGTAAATGATCAACAGTTAAGGAGTAAGTGACCTTCTTTTTCCACCTTAGGATGTTAGTTTAGAAAACATGGTTAGTTAATATTTACTGACATGAAGTGCCATTATCCTAGCAGTTTGGAGGAAGATTACAAATTCATTTCTGAAATACCTGTTGCTCCTAAGATGTAAGTTTAAATACATAACATGACAGGAAGACTGCATTTCCTACACTGCAAGGTTTTGTTCTGTATTTTGAAGATAAAGTTAATTTTTTTTTTAATCTAATGAGATCTGGAAAACACAGTCATAAGTGAAAGTTTACTTGTGCAGTTGCAAAGCAACAAGCTTGTACATAAGCTGACTGATCATTTCATATAGGACTTTTCCTCTTAAACATCATGAGATTTTCAGCAAATTACTCAGTTGAAGGTAAAACCCCTCTTGTTTTCCAGTTTTGCAGCTCAAATTATTAAAGGATATTTAGAATATATAAGACATTCTGAAGAGTTTTAATATTTCTGCTCTAAATATTTAAAAGAATCTGGCATCTTTGCCAAGCAACAGCATCCATTTCAGCCTGCAGGGCATGTTCCAGGGCAGCATCTAAGAACAGGAGTCCTCTGAAGCCACTGATCTAGATTAAAGGGACACTCAGGTAACTCCTGAGGAAATCATACAACAAATATTGCCTGGTCTTTCAAAAGAGTGGGTCACCCTTAGGCCACAGCTGCCTCCACAACAGCAAAAGCATGGATTTGGTTTTTAAATGTAAGACCTTGCATGATCCTAGGACTCTGGCAGCAGTGTCCAAGAACTGCATTCAGCCACATGGTCGGTCACCTCTACCAGGATATAGCTCCTCTAAGTTCAGAGGGATATTCAATACATATAATCAAAGTGCTATGCTGGGTCAGGGAGAAAGACACTCAGTCATGGAAGCACAGGGCCTGATTATTTTGCTTTACTCGCCTGCACAGGAGGAACCACCCATTGAATATTTAGGTAAGTTAGTTTTGTCCAAGTCATCTGATGGCCCTGATCTAAGCCACTGCACATCACATAAAATGTTAGATGAAACCTTCTCTGCATCTTTAATGCCCTAACTCCACCACCCTACATCCCCCTAAAATAAAATAAAATAAAATGTTAGCTTAACTTTATTCCAGAATATTTCCAAGTCTCAAACTAACAAGTTGCAGGTATTTGCACACTGCTTTAAGGTAACTACAAATAAGCAGCCATGTAACATTAAATCAACACTATTTCTTTCCTGGGAGGAGCTCACAGTTTGGTGGTAACCAGCCTGCAGGACGCCCCGATCCTCACTGCTATCCCAACATGATGTTCTCTTAGACAAGAAAAAGACGTTATCAGTGTCACCAGGAGAACATGGCTGCACAACCAACTGGCAGACTACCCTCTGCAAGCGTTAATCAATCACAGTTCAGGTGCAACCTCATCTTCATCCACTGTTATTTAATATTTCCGTTAGTGATCTGGACAATTGCAGTAATGCAAATACAGGCATTCTGTGGAAGACATCACACAGAAAGGAGTTGCAGGCGCCTGGCAGACAAACCTGGAGCACTCCTTGCCCTCCCACTTGAATTGAGACATTGTTTTCCCTCTCCTCCATTACCAACATTCTCAGTTTCCCTCCCTTCTCCCTTTCCAGGGCAGTGGGAAAAGAAGTAGTGGCAGGACAAGTGTCCTTCTACTTTTACAGCAGCCCTTCCTCTTGACTGCTTTTTTGGTACAAATTTCTCTGCTAGAAATCCCTCCAAGTGCTGCAGCAGAGGTGAACCATACACACAACAGCAGGAGCAACAGCCACCCGTGATGCAGACTCGCCCCACCCTCTTCCAAAACTGAGATTTCCAGCTCCATGGATTCACCTGAATAAGCAGCTTCAGGCTGCTAGGCAGCCAGGAAACCCCACTTGGGGAACCAGGGGTGCAGACTGCACAGTCCAAGACCAGCACCCGCTTACAACACGACTGGTTAAGTCGCACCGTTACCGTTAATGCTGCATTCAGAAGAAGCTACGTTGACTCCAGCTCTTGGACAGTACTACACCGTTCTACACCGTTCTACATCCCAGAGCAAAGCAGAAAAAAATATTCAGCCTCTCCAACACCTCATAGGATTGAGATATTCCAGCAGTTTCTCAAAAACATGTAAATATGTTCTGGATGGTTTTCCTTGTTTTCCCACTCAAATTCCCATTTCCTCTCAGAAGTGCAACATAAGAGTAGAAATATTTCTATATCTAAAAAGAATAGAGTTATAAACCATTAAAAAAAAACTTTAAGAATAATGAAATTGGAAAACAGAAAAGAAGAATTCAAACTAAAGACTTGGCATAGATGAATTCAATAAATTCTTTTCCATGTTTAGTCAATATTTTAACACAGAAATGGAGCCTAGTTTAATTTTGAGATGCAGACCTGGCTCAGCCTGGCCAGAGTTCAAAGCCTGTATCTGAATTTTGCAGCTAGGATCAATAGCTCTGGGAAGCAGGGGAAAAGATAACTAACATGAGATTGGTACCCACATTTTGTAGCCCTCTTCTGGCTGAAATTATTCCCGCACTTAAAAAACCCAACCTTCTTCAAATAGCCTAATTTTATGAGTATAATTGTATTTGGTTGTTGATCCTAATTATCCCTTTCTGATTCCCACAGTAATTTATTTTCTTCATAAGCTGCAATAGCAGAGACTACATAAAAGCACAACGTGCACACAGTTTACCCACCAAGAAAGCCATAAATTATAGTCACACCCCTCACTGCAACGTTACTGCTGTGCTGTTGTAGTGACTGGAGAGAGAGTGGTTTTTGCTGTTTTAAAAAAAGGTATATAAATCCACACCAAACTATCTTCTTCAATTTTACCCAATATAAGGATAATTACACATTTTTGTCAGATTACTTCTTTTTTGCACTACAAACTATTTTGTCCTTCATCAGCTTGTGCTGGATTTCTGCACTCCTAATTTCTCTGAGGAATGTCAACAGCATGACTCAAGACTCACCTTTTCTCTCATTATATAATGAAAAGAAATTATGAGTCCTTTCTCATTCAGCTGTATGTAGAGGCAGGTAATAAGCAAGTCATGAGTTCAATACCATTATGTCAAAGAAATGACATCTGTCCACACTGCACTATAATTGTTGATGTTTTTCTACAATATTAAATCTAGAAGCTTCACTCAAGCTACTATTCACTTACTGAAAGCAGACAAAGATATTGCACAGTATTATACGATAATGCTAAATCATGCCAAAACAAAATTTTCTCACCTATGCTTGCTACTGTATATAGTCCTACTAAGGTAATCAGGTGGTAACAAGCAACAGGCAAAGCAACACAGCAAGGTCTAATATTGTTTTCTACACCAATTAAACAACCACTTAGTAAGACAACGTTTTCACACTTACTTAAACACAGAAAATAAGACTATTGTAATGCATTGAATGGTGTGACCATCATCCAGTTCTTCTAGGGGATGTTTACTAGAAATGCTACAGTGAAAAAGGAAACCCTCATTGTGGGTGCCACTGCTCACCTGCCAGCATGTAAGATGGACTTGAACAATTACAGGAATATGAAAAGTCACTTTTCTTACTACAAATTAAAGTTAAAAGTTTAGGACAAAATATTAGCTTAAGTACATAAGCAACAGGAAAAATAAATCATATCTAAGTAGAAACTTTGTGTTTTCCTCTTCACATCAATTCACTTCTACAGAACTCACTTGCAATCTCACTTTATCCACGAAAATGAACAGATATATAGAGGGCTCCACACATACCCACTCTCCCCTAGCATCATTCGGGTTTTACATCCTGTGACTCATTTCATGGCCACCAAAAAAAACTATAGAAATATGTGACTGTCACAAAGGCTTGTGTAGGTCTTTGAGCCAAGGATTTATGGCGGTGCCAGAAGGTGAGTGGGGCAGACATCCCTCCACATTGCAGCCTTGGGAAGGGAGGATCAGGTATCTGACAGGGAAGCACAGGTTTGCTTCAAATTCAATTTGCCCATTTTCACACTCCATATCAGCAAAGATAAAAGGTTAATCATACTACAATATTTACTCCAAAGCTTTATTTTCCATTTATTTACAACTTCTGTTATTTATACTGGCTTAGCACTTGCAGAACATTTCCACTGCCTAACAGGCACAAAGAGCAGTAAAACCATGTTCATTAACTCTCAAACATCCCACTCAGACCATGCTTGGTGCCCCTGCATAAAGCATACAAATGATGCTGGGAGACTGGAAAAAGCAAGTAAAGAAAGTCTGACAGTGAGCCAAAACCATCCTCTGCAATCCAACTTATTGTGTGGTTAATGAGCGTATATTGACTGAGTAAACCAGTTGCAACCCAGAGTCCACCTTCCCGAGAGGAGAAAAAAAAATTAGGAATTTTTGCCTCAGAAGTATAGAATAACTGAATAATTTTTTCTGCACTTATCTCTACATTTTCCCCTAACGTATAAGGACTGGTAGTTATTTCTACATAGGTGGGTTGACTTCAAAAACCTGTCACAAAAACTATTACACACTGCTACTTTACTGTATTTAAATCCCTATGAATTTAACATCTCCGTAAAATTACAGCATTAAATTTTTATATAAAGACAGCAGGTCCTAAGATCACTTGACTGTGACAAATTGTCTCTTTCTGCTCACCTGAAATTGGCCTGTGAGACTTATCAAATTCCCAGCTTTGTTACTGCTTGAAGAATTGATTTAAAAGTGCAGACTGTCATTATATACTTACAGAGAGGTATAATTTAGGATTATGCAAGTGCTCGATATATAAGTGGTTCTGTCTTTTTACCACATCTTAAGTTTTCTCACTAGAGAAAACAGATTTAAACTGCACAAAAAATGTAATTTTTATAAAACAACAGCAGAAGGTCTGAACAAAACTCCTAATTAAATGAATGTGACCTTCTTAAAATTGTCAATCAAAATTAATTTCCTATGAAATACAATAGGAATGGCTTTTTTTAAAATGCCACCGGTGCCTGTGTGTTTGTAGGGATCACAGCACAGCACTGTGGACCTTTGCTGGTAATAAACAAATCCCAGGTCACAAAAACCTGTCACTTGTCAGAAAACAACTATGAAACCGCAGCAGTACTGGCATGGGGCTTCCGCAAGGTACTACCGCACTTGTGCCCAAGGTGAGGCCAACCAGGCTCTCCCCCTGAAGGCTGCCCTGGCAGCAGTGCGGCTGCTGCACTTCCAGAAGTCTCTCGGGGTACCTTTCAGTCTCACAGCAGGGATACTTTCCTCAGATACAGCAGGAGCAATGCGGCTTAAAGTGAGGCATTATATCAAACCTCTTCATGTGCTACAGGTACAAAACACAAGATGAACTCCCCACCTGCCTGCTCAGTAGAAACAGGACTCTCAAACTTTAAAGTCAAGCACCAAACCCTTGCCTAGAGCACAGGGCTGCTTTAGAGAAGTTACCTCCTTCATTCCCTCTACATCTTCTGCAAAAGTGTCTGGTTGAAGCACTTGCCTCACAACAAGCTTTTAAGCAAGGAATAAGTATCACTTGTTCCCACATAGCTTGTCATCTTTCCATGCAGGTGGCTGCTGTGCCACTGTCTGTGCAGGAGGCTATTATATGGGGGTACAGAGGTGTGCATTAAAACCATCTCTCCGTAACAGCTGGCACAGTCTTTCTGGCTTTATTTGAGTGTGCTATTTACGTGCAGCATCCTCCAAAGAGATAGGAGAAATCCTTATTCAAACCTCAGATCCCAGCTCCACAAAGACAGACATGTACTCTAATCTGCTGCTCAAACTCCTCCAAAATATAAATAGCTTTGATTGGTCTCAGAAATAGCGATTGTGAAAGAATGCATATTGACACTCTGTTTAAAGGAAAAAAGTTTAAAGCCTTGGAAAACAAGATAAGATTTGGAGGACCTGTAAAACATGTCTGTCTGAAGACTATTTTTGTCTGGAAAATAATTCTTCATCAAAAATATTCTTTACAAAAAACGATAGGGAACGGATGAAGTAATAAGCATACTTCGTCAAAGTAACTCAATCCTTTTTAAAGAAGGAATATAAATGAGTTACAAAAGACAGAAATGGTTTTGAACGCAGATCTTGAAACTTTCTATTTCAAGAAATGGTACGAGGGTTAAGATCAAGTTTTAATGAGTTCATTTTACTCCACAGGAATAACTATTTTATTGTAAGCTAACACTTTCAAATATATAGTAGGATGCAGAATATCCTCACAACCAATACGTGGACTCCAAAAAGATTTATTGAGAATGTAAGAGATCTAAATTGTGAAGTACAGTAATCAGGATAGATTAAAAACAAAATCTGGCAGATCTAATACTCTTTATGTTGCAGGTTACAGTTTCATTACAGCTGTGCTCCAAAGGGAACGTCAAGAAGTATTGTGCACTATAAAAACAGAGTTAAAAACAGTTTGCTTGGTGGTCTTAGTACTTCTCATTGAAGTTTCCCAAGAGCTTCCAAGTGCTGGAACAGCCATCTAAATCTGATAGACATGTATTACTTCTGACTTGCCCTTGGCATTTAACTCTCCTTGGAGGGCAAGCCCTTTTGCTTCCTGTGCCACACTCTCCTTTCCCCAAGTGGCACACACCACCCTGGGGACTGGAAGACACAGCAGAAAGCAGTCATGAAGGGCAGCACAGAAATGGTGCTCTCCCCAGGAGAGTCAATATCTTTAAAACCCCGGACTCACAGGCTGATAGAAAAGGTCTGGAGACCTTAGCAGCACAGAGCTTTCAGAGACAAGCATTGAGCCCTATAATTAATAACTGTAATTAATTCTAATATTGCTTCCCAGAAATGTTTAAATAACTAACTACCATAATTAAAGCATTATTAAATATTTGGTTCTTGACTTCAACCACCATCAACGCACACAGTAAAATGACATCCCTATCTGTATCTCTTCAGAGATTACAAGGAAGCAGCATTACAGAGGAATACTGAACAGCACAGTAACATTGGTCTGTATTTTCTTTTTCCTACCTGTTATGTGACAGGCAACAGTGTAAACAGTCATTTTCCATGGCACTTCAGCTGCAACAACCTATGCAAAATGCTAGTGTAATGGAGTTCTCTTTGTGACAAAACAGAGTGAAAAAACAATCTAATCAGGTTATTGCAATTTGACAGCACCTGGCATGCTTGTTCAGTATTGCAAGGAAAACTACTAGCAGTGTGTGCTGCTACACAGAAACCTTTCTGCATGGAGAAGCATAACGAGAACACAGTGCAAGGAGCTCCTGTGAGAAGGATGCCCAGAACAAAGAGAATGTGACACCTGCTAGAGCGGAGATGTTTCTGTGTACTGCCCCACCTCCCTTCCTGAGAAACGTTGGGCTTTTCTGATGAGCTTCTAAGACAATATCTGACGTCAAGTACACAGTAAGTTATCACATGCTTAAAACAATACCTGTCAAGGTTAAACATAACAGACATTTAATTTTTGTAAACAAACACCCCAACAGATTCTCAAAGCTACTTCTGTTCAGCAACGCATTGGTAGATCATATGAATGTGCTTTTCCAGACACTATAAAACTGCCAGTCTCCTGTATTTATTTCATTCAGGTTTTACACTTCCATACCACCACCACCCCTTTTCTGTGCTCTTGAACTACTTTAAGATACCACTCAGTTTCATTATTACTTTGAGGGGTCTAAATACAATTTGTGAGCAATGAATATTGAAGGAATCATACCCCCTGGCTACAGTAATTGGCATGCGGTGCAAGTCAGACCAGAAATTCAGAAACACCTGTTGCTAGCAAAAAAAATTCCTAGCTAGTTTACATACACATCTTTTCACAATAGGAACAGCTGGAATTTCATCAGTTGCCAACTCAGGCTGCTCAGTTCCCACTGTGAATGTAAAACTGCGTTTACAGTTGTTTGTTAATCTTTTTACCTCTCAAACACTGATCTTGGCTAGTTAGTTGCGGTAACTTTTGTTTTGCTATTATTCTTGTTTGGAACACATGCTCCACATGTTACACATCAATTACAGTTTATTAGGAATAAATGTGAATTATCCATGTAATATTCCCAGTGCAAAAGTCCACTTTAAAAGTCTCAGTTTTTGAAAGGTGTCAATCACCTCCAATGTCAAAAATTTTCAACATCCCCTCACTCATCACCTAACTTTAAGATTTTTTCATGCTCTGTAAATTTCCTAGCAAGTAAGTAATGAGTCATAAGCAATTTATTAACCTTAATTACCAAAGTCACACTGGAAAGTCTAATATTGTTACATTTGATTTGACAAAAATGTCCTGCATTTCTAACTCATATAATAAAAGGGATCGTAGTCTCTGGTAGGTTTCCCAGACACTTTTCTGTTTATTTCAGATTATTTTCTTTTATGTTATGTCTTCTTTTTAAAGACCTTTAATTCCTTTCTCATTTCTATCACCTCCACAATTCACAGGAAAACTAGACCTGACATCTTCCTTCAGGATTAACCTCTGTCAAGCAGTTCTAAACACAATACACTTCTACAAAAAACCAGTAAGCCATTCAAAGACAAAATACTATACAATTAAAAAAAAAAATCACTGAAGACAATGTATTAAGGGAATTCTCATGGAGTCAGTTTGTGACAATTAAATAGAGAGATTTGTCTCAGAGTTATTGGTTTTGTTACACCGCAGCAAGATTTCCAAGAACTAGCATTTGCCAAGTGGATGTATTCTGTTTCCAAATACTGTGCCAAGTGCCTTAAATTAGTAATAAACACTTTGCAACAAACAGCAAGTGGGACAAGGACAGAGGAGCGCCCACTCAGTATCCTCACCCTCAAACTCCTATTTCCTATCATCATCTGTGGTCTCAAAATATGTTCCCAAAGCCATTAGTTAAATGGGTAAATCAACCTGGAGACCAGAAGGCAGCCTTCAGTGACAGAGAAGGAGTAGGGCTCTCACGACCCACAGTGTGAAGTGGGAGCAAGTTGAAATCACTATCCACCTTATGAAACACCTGCTGCACCATGAGGCAAGGTGCTGGCAGTACAGCAACTGTGCAGATTGGGTGAGAATAGAGTTGTAAAATGTTTAGAGAATATTAGAAGTAACTCGATAGAAATGGAGTAGAGTCTTCTCCGCATACCTTCAGAGCCACTGAATTACATTCCATTTCAGGAAATAAAATATTCAAAATGAATCCCAGAAGCAGCAAATACTTATGCACCAAAAACAAAAAGAGCAACCCTGTTGCATCCTATTATTTCGTTTGTTTTCATTTAAATGAGAAAACAGACTTTTAAAAATTTAAAATCAGAAATTACTCAGCTCATCCAAAGTATGCCCCCCTCCCAAATCAATTATTCACACAGTTCTGTCCCTTCCTCGAAAGCCAGCCCTCTAACCCAGAACAAACTGTTCCCTTGTTTGTATTAGTTGTATCCTAAACTCAGATGGCAGGCTTGACACACTCCCTTTAATGTAGAAGATAAAATCCTTTGATAGGTCTCCTATCACGCAAAAACAAATGTTCAATTTCATGTATGCAGTTCTGGCAAGCCAGTGGAGGTGAGGGGAACAGCAATCGCCAGCAAAAGCCCTTTGAATATTTCCATATTGCCTGTTATCATACCACTTGTAACTGCATTAGTCACTGTGTGATTAGAAAGGTACACAGAGAATTCTGGATGGTAATTCTTCCACTTTTGTGGAAGGGAAACATGGGGAAAACACTTTCCCCACAATGTGCAGGGTGTGCAGATACAGCTCAGGCTGTGTCTTTGGTCTCATCAAGTAGCCCAGGAAGAGAAAGATCCTGTCAGACTGATGTTCCATCTGAACCTACACACAGAACACGATTTTTAAATGAAGGAATCTGACACTTGGAATAGGGCTTGGTGAATAATTTCAAAGGTATAATAAACAGGGGCTGGGGAAGCAGTGTCTAATCCTTCCACGGATTTGGTACCACAAAACAAAGTTAAATATACTAAAAATACATTAATTATTGAGAGATAATGAGCTGACCAGCTGCATAAAAATAAGATACTGAAGCACAAATGTTCTCTATACAAAAGGAAAAATAATGGGGAAAAACCTCACTTGTAGTATAAATGAATGTATCAATGAACACAGAAGAGATTAGCAGCGGGATGGGGGGAAAAAAGGGAAACTAGGGACTCCAGCAGAAATAAAAATGTCCGAAGTGGCAAATACTTCTGACACTTATTGTCCCTATTATTCCTGTATTTATGTGTTTGGCAGAATGCCAAGCAAGAAAAGCACATTCAGCATCAAGATCTACACACAAAGAGGGGAAAAAAAAGAAGGGGGAGGGGGGTGGAGAAACTCCCCACACACCAAAAAGACACACTTAGGATGCTGTGAGAGACAAAAGAACTGTTGGTGGGAAGAAATCTTAAAAAGTTGTCTTTGAGAAAAACAAAAATAACCCATCCCCACAAAACCCAAAACATGCTGTTTCTGTTGAAACTGCAACAGCAACATTTCAGCTATTCTCAGAGGGAACCAGAAGACTGGGATAAGGCTGAACTGTAGTCAGCCTTAGAAATTTGACAATATCCTTGTGGGGTGAGATTAAAGTGATTTTATCACACATCATGTCATCTATACATCCTCATTCTTCATTAAAAAAAATACTTAGGGACATTACCAGAAGCGAGCACTGATTATCATTAAGTGAATCTATTTGGAATTTCCAGCCAAAATTCTCAGTGCATCAGTTGGAAACTCGTGAACTCCTTTAAATACCTGGCAGGGTGTTGTCTCCATGAGCTCACCTGTAACCTAGTTTCTGCGATGGGCAATTCTGTGGCTGTCACAGTTTTCTGAGGGTATCCATTGTAAGAACAAAAAAAAATTCTTAAGATTTACTCATCTGACTTTGCAGTTGTGTTTTGCCTTAGCCACTGAAAAGTATCAAAACCAGCCATTTAAAGCACCAAAGAAACAGCTGCAGAATTAGAATTAGGTAAAGCTTTAGGAGCCCATGCTAATCACCACATACAAACACTGTTCATACACTCTTCTCCAAACTGTATTGCAACATAAAGAAGGACATGAATGTTTATTAAAAAAGGAACAGCAAACACGAACATGGTCAGACTAAATCAGTTTTGTTCAACATCTTATGAATACCCTTAGGCATAATTTACCCATCTGCTGCTTAACAATATGAAAGGACAGCTTGGAAATTCCTCAGACTAGATACAGACATCAGTGCTGGTCAGGTGATGTTCAGATGTTACTTTAAATCCTGCTGCATCTCATGAGGCAAATCAATAATTTTTAAGGGTCACTGTATGAATAAATTAGACTTGACAAATTCTTCCATCACACTCCTATTTCCTACAATTAATGACAACTCTGATAAAAAGTGGAGTGGCTTTATTGCAAAAAATAATTTCAATTTCAGTCCAAGAAAGGTGCATTACTAACGTAGCAAAACTAATTAATTTTGCTTCAAGCATTCTTTACAGACATGCCTGTTTTGAACAATTTTCAGTTTAATGAATCAGCTCTGAGCAGAGGAAATGCAGCACTAATGAAAGGAAATCTGCTTGCTTTTTATTTTGGCAAGTTTTTGTTTTGGCCTTAAGATGGGTTGTCTCAAGTGAATTCAGTTTTGGTGGCTGCATGCCTCTTGAGCTGTGAAGGGTGCTCCTAGGAGTGCCCACTTGGTTGCACTCCTTCTCCCCGGAAGGAAAGGTGAAGCCAACCAATTCAGTTGCCTTACAGTCAGTAACACCATCTATCTAATAAATAACTCTATTAGCCCTACAGACTAACAGAATCACAGAGAACACCAAAAGAGCATCTGTGAAAAAATGCAAACAGAAAGGGTAGCAACCATTCTTCTTCAAGTATACCTACAAGAGTTAAACAGCGTCTTCTCTCTCACAGCTTTCTCCAGTGAAGGAAATATTACAGAAAATCTGCTCAAGATGCTACCAAGATTTACCTTTACACTGAAATCTAACAGCTAGTTTTACCCTTGTCCTCTTAGAGGGAGGCAGTGTGACAAATCAAACCAGCTCATCTCCTATCAATATACACTAAGTCTTCCATAGGTTCTGTAAGGAACATTTGAAACATTAATAGACCTAGATCAAACTATTTGTGGTCTGGACCACAGTCTTCCATTTGAGTATGAGGGTACTGATGCAGCCAGATACCTCCACCCAGGTATTGCTGGGTACTGAATGATATCTCATGATACTCCTGATAATGAAGGTCTGAAAAATAAAAGACTAAGAGGTGTTATCTCAGTGGTATCACAAGACTTTACAGTACTAGGTGCCATACAGGTTCTATCTTTTGTGTAGAAATACAGAGGATTCTATCTAGTAATGCAAGTGGACATAACTGGGGATGCCTCAGACATCAGGTGACCCATATGACCAAAGACTTTAATCTCTGTGCTCAAGAGAGATCTTAATCTCAAAAAGAAATCCTCAATTCATTCAAGTTGAAGCAATTGTAACAAGGAAAAAGAGCTCTACAATATATTAAAGTGAAATTTCACAGAAGACTAACTTTCTCCCTCTTGACAGGGAGAAAAGACATTTAGTTATCACTGACACTCAAGAGAAGTACTTGTCATCTATTGAAAATGAAAGTATGCAAACCCTTCACACCTTCTTTCAACAGCTTTGCAGTGGTAGAGTGAAGAGCAGCAGATTTAGCATTCAGAGGTACTCCTGGTTAAAATTACAGAGCAGGTTTATATAATGAAGAGTTGGAGCCAAAGCCCAGATAAATTACCTCTCCCCTAACTTTCCCTCCCAAGACAGAGACAGAAGCAAAAATGCCTTTTTGGTTTTGCTACCTCAGCCAGCATGCTGCAGTGATACAGACACAGAAACACAGAGGGCATGTCACAAAATAGTGACATCCTGTTACATACAGAGACCACAGCTCAGATTCCATAGCAGCTCCTTGGTGATTCTCCACTTTCCACTAGAATTACAAGTAAGAGTGAAAAGTAGAGGGTGAAAAACCCTTCTCTATGTACAGGTATTAGTCCAGTCATTGCCCCCTCTCAACTTATTTCTACTTAGTACAACTTCACTGGTTGACTGCAGCACTATTAATAACTATTTTCAAACTGCTTTTTGAAGGTGATAAATGTGTGCAATCATTCCATCATATCCCTGCCCCTTCTCCACTATTTTCAAACAATTTCAATCCAATTTGAGACACAGGTTGAAGTTTGCACGGATTAACCACCTAGCACCACTTGTGCAGCAGCACTTGGCTTTTGTTGGATTTTGGTTTATTCTTTTTTTTTTTTTCCTCCAGGAAATCACCCAATAGTTTCCTCACATTCCTTTATAGTGCTGCTGCTGATAGTAAGATTATCTGTGTGATTATACCCAAATCCATCTGCAATGGCAACATATCCATCTCTGTCCAGCTTCACTATAGAAGACAAGTCAGGCAAGGGAGAAAACCCTTATAATAACCTCACAAAAGTAAAGTCTTCCAGATGCCCAAGAGCTAACACTGCATCTTTGCATGCTTCAGCCTCACCCTCACTCTGCAGGGCAGAAACAGCGAGTCAGATAACTCTGAAATCAGCCCTTTTGTCTCCTCCACCTCCTTGCCCCCTTTTTTAATATATATTTTCTTTACTAAATTTTGTCTGCCCAAGGAGCAAGGTCAGCCGACCACAAAAGATGTCACAGAAGCTTTAAGCTTTAGGAACCTTTTGCAACCCAGCTGTTCTCCATGTTCTGAGTCACACAGAACAGCCCATGTGCACGCATCCAGAGAAAACATCACTGAAAAACACAGAAAAATGAAAACTATTGTTTAGTAACCTCTATGCCCCAAGCCACTGAAAGAGCTACTTCCTAAATTACATATCTTTAGCAGCAGCAAGACTGAAGGCATGCAAAAACTGGAAGAATCAATGCAGGAGACCTGTTCTGTGGAAGAACCTAATTTGGTTTCTAGTTGTTGGCCCAAGCAACAAGAATTTATAAGCTCTGGTTTCTAGTCTTTGCAGAAGAGGTAGTAGGATACAGCCCCAGACCATAGTTGGTGTGGTCAGGCAGACACAGAAGGTAGAAAGGTAGGTAAATTATTTCATTTTTTCATGTCTGAGCTGTGCTGCAGATATTTGGCATGGTTTTCTTGCAGGTATGTCTAATCACCTCTGTCACAACATGAAGAAATAAGTGCTCAGCTCTGAACCCATCCAAATACCTAAGCTGTCTTCACTTGAAAATCCTGAGGGGAACAATCTGGAATGGACTCACCTAGTGGCCTTTTTCCATGTCCTGCCTCGTTCCTCCACACGTTGGAAACAAACCATCAGGCCACTTTCATGCAAACCTGTCCTTTAGATCCTTTGGCTCTCAATTCACGGCTGAATGCACAGTTTATCATACGGATCATCAGCCTCACTAAGATTTGTGAAACTGTTTGCTCTTAATCTGATTCTTCTGGTTCCTTCTGAAAGGCCTTTTTCTTTTTTTTAACCTCTCCATTGAAGGTTCATACATCCTTCTTGCTCCATCACTGAATTATAATTGCTTTCTATAACGAGGAAGTGTCACAGCTGACAGTGGCAGTTCAGGCAATGGGTGCTGTATCAGTTTTAAACTGCTATTAAGTTGTTACCACAAAGTGAAATGCACTGAAGGGCTGGTATCTGAATAATTGGTGGTTTGGGCGAGCATATCACGTTTGTCTGCCTCAGGCTCCTGGTCCTGTTCCCATGATTATTCTTTTAATTTGCAAGTTACTCTGGTTTGGTGCTTTTGAAATTATGGATTATGTTCAGAGGTTTCCAAAATCCTGCTAGGAATACACAAAACACCTCTAGCTTTTATTAAAAACCCTCTCTATTGAAGAGTGTTTATTCAGGGCAGTTGGGGGTGTTCCCTTCAGAATACAACAAATTCATGTTTCTGCAGAAATAAATTACTATCTAATGATTTCATCATCCAAACTGCTACACCTAAATGAGTGGTTATATGTATTCTGAATTCAGATAGATTTCTATTTATAGAGCATTCACTTAGGTCTGAGATGCATTTAAATATAAATTGCAGCACCTAATGCCAAGTTTTATAACATGTCATTCACAATCCATTAAGTATTTTATTACATATATTGTAGAAGAGAGAAATTTATAGTCCCCATTTATAGTATTAATAAGGAATGATGAAACCACACTAAAGATGTATTGCTTTTTGGTTTATGTGGAGGTTTACTGCTAAAGCACAGTTATAAGTCATGTTTTGATATTTTATTATAATAAAAGACATGATCTTTGTAATGTATGTAAAAATTAAAAGAAGCACTACTAAAACAATATAAGCTTTCACATTCAGGCAGAAACAAATACAGACATACTCTCAGTTGCCTTCTAAGGGGTAGCAGCATGTAGAAATAAATATTGATTTGGTTGATTTAAAACCATTTACCAGGTGCATTTTCCAGCATTTACCAGAGCATTTCAAACAAATACTTTACTTTGCTTGAAAATTTGGAAAAAAGCCACACTCACACAAAATTCATTGATCGCGTCCTTTTAAAACTTCCTAGGTCATTCCTTACCTAATGTTTCTTTTCCCACACCTTCTGGCTGTCAAAGTCTGGAATCAGCAGGGAAGTAAAGGCTTTCCTCTTTACCTTTTTCTTAACTTACCTCAAATTTCATTTCCTATTACTGCCTAGGAAAAGATCAGGTGTTTGGGAAAAAATGTTACCCTTGTTTCTGCTGTTACACTGTCCTCAGGAAAGGCTATCTCCACACTTGCTCAGTTCTCCCACTTGCCAATCAAGCAAAGAAGAGAGGAAGACAATCTTCTTTGCACAAATATGGGGGAAAAGGTAATTGCTTAAAAAAAAAAAAAAAACACACATTAAAAGCATCCAAAGCCAATTAACACTTTTTAAAAATATTGCCGTGAGTTTTGATGATGCCCTCCCTTTAACCAAAATCCTGGGGAAGAGGAAGGAGGTAAGAGAAAGGAAAAAGATATTTTTCGATCAGTTCAGGTTTTGATCTGCAGTTATTGCTCTCTATGGCCTACGTCTTACAAGCCCTTTCCAGAGGCTTTCACATTCATGAGTCCTCAGTCAATCCCTCTTCAGCTGCTCTTATTTCAAATAACATGTACCTGAACAAAATTTCAAGCAAAGCATATGTGGACAAGTCTTCAAAGAAGTCTCTGATATTAAATTACAGTTTCATGTATAATTACAGGTCGGTTGTGCATGGGAAACAGGAACTAAAACATTAACTCATGGCATTACCTATCAGTCTTTCCATTTTCTATCACTGTAATACTGAATGTCTCACTAGGACAGAAGGTTTGAAGACAGAATTGCCCTGAAGAAAAATACTTCATCTCACATCACAGAGGGAAAACAGGGGCAGAAGTAACTTGCTCAAAGTAAACACAATCTCTGTGACAAAGCAGTGAGAAAATGCTGATCTCTGGAGCACTATTTTATAACTAATGCACAGAAATCTATCACTGATTACTTGGAGATTTCAGAGGAAAGTAGGCAACCCCGAAAGACATAAATCCTAGGATTTCAAATGTTACAATTGTAAGAATCTTTAATGGTGATAAGGCAATTTTCCTAATGAAAAAAACTCAAAGGCATACCTCCAATTATAACAGAAGTTTGTGATACGAAAACATTAAAAGTTAAATTGAATTCACAGTTAAACCTGTGAATTTCAAAATCTTTTTTGTAATTTTGAAGCATGAATCTTCCTTTCATTACTAAATGTCAGTAAACAAAGGCACAGGGAGGCTAAGCAAGTTACCAATCTTACAGCAAAGTAAATAAAACAGAAAAAGCATCAAAGTCACAGTTCCTAGCCATACACACTAATCAAGAACCCAACCCCTAGCCTTCCCCCAGATTTATTTTGACTGGTGTATATAAGTGATACTAATGCTTTTTCAATTTTGCAGATAAATTCAGAAGGCTGAGAACTTTATCAAGATAATTTTCTTTTCCAACTTGTCATGCACATCCTATATTTATGTAGTAACAGACAACATTTATTTGAAGTAAAGACAAAAATTATTGCTTGCAGAGATCATTGTATGGAAATATATCAGTGCCTTCATATTGGAACCATTATGATAACTATTTCAGCTTACCCCATTAATTCTACTTCCCTTATCAAATCCTTACCAAATTCCAGTTGTTACCCCCAGTTTTTAATATTACACCGGGTTGATATTTTAAATTCTTTTGTCCATTTTGCTTCCTCTCTGTCTCAAGATGTCCTTGATCTC
>NW_010134376.1:27985-31868 GCF_000699245.1 Pterocles gutturalis | reverse complement strand
GATTTATTTCCTCTCATCCTAAACTCTTGAAATCCATTAGAAGTCTAGGCTATCCAGCCACATGCTCATGCTTCTCTGTCTAGAGAGAGGGCTAAAACACCCTTTAATCCTTTCTGGGATGCATCTAACAAGTAGGCTGCTTCCTAAATAACTTAGCATACAAGAAAAAGCAATCAATAACATCCAAACAGCGAAAAGCAAATAACTTGGTTCACTGGCTACATCCCAATTTCCTACACACGCCCTTCCAAACTTGGGCGTTACAAAGCACTAAAATGAAAACTGTGGAAGCAAACTGCTTTCCTCTCTTGGTCCACACAAGGTGCATCATGCTCTGGCAGTGACTTGTTTTCTCCCCTTCATTCCCCCCTGGCAGTGACCATGGTCTCTGCAGTAGAGATTGCACAACCTGCACCATCCCAACAGCTGCAGCTTTGTTTGTGCTTGAGGCCAGTGCCTATAATCACAAAGGCTTAATTAAACATCACCCCTCTGCACTTCAGTAAATTCACAAAATACAGCATACTACCTATGTTCTTCTGGTAAAGCAGGGGTTGGAAAAGGTAATAAGAGAAAACCTATATAACCTCTTTGCCCTTGCTGATCTAGCAATACCGTACTTTTAAACTTAGTCAAGCCCACTGTGTCTCCCCAGGAAAAAAAGGGTGGAAAGCCTGAATTTCTTCCAGAAGACATCACAGGAGTCAGTGGCGGAGGCTTCTTGGGGCAATGTTTTTATTATCCTTTTGCAGCCAAAAAGTGCCAGAAGATACAGTATTGAAATTCAACTCCTTACTTCATGAAGCCAGTTTCTTTCCTACCCTGAACACACCATGCCAGGCACAGAAAAGAAAATGGATCCAAAGGATCAAGCCCTACAGTGGCAATCCTACCTGAGTCAGATCTCAGGGAAGAACGAGGCAGGAATGATTTCTCATGAGGCAGGCATTAAACCTGCTCAGAAGTGACAGCACTGAAAGATCATTCAAGTATCAGAACAAAAGGAGAAGATCAGTTTCAAGACCATCTAAGGAACCTGAAGGTGCACAAGTCCATGGGACCTGATGAGATACATCCGCAGGTCCTGAGGGAACTGGCAGATGAAGTTGCTAAGCCACTATCCATCACATTTGAGAAGCTGTGACAATCTGGCGAAATTCCCACTGACTAGAAAAGGAGAAACATAACCCCCATTTTAAAAAAAGGGAAAACGGAAAACCTGGGGAACTACACATCGGCCAGTCTCACCTCCGTGCCCAGCAAGATCAAGGAGCAGATCCTCCTAGGAACTATGCTAAAGTACATGGAAAATAAGGAGTTGAATGGTGACAGCCAGCGTGCGTTCATTAAGAGCAAGTAGTGCCTGACAAATTTGTTGGCCTTCTACAACAGGGTCACAGCGTTGGTGGATAAGGGAAGAGCAACTGACATAATCTACCTGGACTTGTGCAAAACCTTTGACACTATCCAACATGACATCTCTTGTCTCATCCTTGTCTCTCTCTGGAGTCCTCAGTACAGGAAGGACATGGACCTGTTGGAACAGGTTCAGAGGAGGGCCTCAAAGATGATGAGAGGGCAGGAGCACCTCCTCTGTGAGGACAGGCTGAGAGAGTTGGGGTTGTTCAGCCCGGACAAGAGAAGGTGCCAGGGAGACCTTCTAGCAGCCTTCCAGTACCTGAAGGGGGCTACAGGAGAGATGGGGAGGGACTCTTCATCAGGAGTGTAGTGATAGGACAAGGGGTAACAGCTTTAAGCTGAAAAAGGGGAGATTTAGATTAGGTATCAGAAAGAAATATTTTACTATGACAGCGGTGAGGCACTGGCCCAGGTTGCCCAGAGAAGCTGTGGATGACCCATCCCTGGAGGTGTTCAAGGCCAGGTTGTATGGGGCTTTGAACAACCTGGTCTAGTGGAAGGTGTCCCTGTTGGAACTACATGATCTTTAATGTCCCTTACAGTCCAAACCATTCTATGATTCTATGAAAAGGTGTAGTTAGAAGTATTTTTCTTCTGCAGCTATTGCCATGGTCATGTTCAATGTTTTATCTAGCTTAACTGAGAGAGAAGAAAGGAATTGTATCAGTGGAATGGAGAAAAACTGATTCAGAGAGCAAGGCAGAAAAAGTCAGTAGAGGGAAATGACAGACACTCGCTCTTGCCACACTCTCATAGAGGACCTTCATTCCAGCAGAATTATTAACAATGTACAGAATAAATTAAGAGTCAGGTCAAAAAGTTCCTTCTCTTTTCACCACTGGTGTCAGGACAAGAGGCAAGTCTTGTGCAGACAGTAACCCCATCTGTTTTACAAGACTGTCACTCTAACATTGCTCAGGAGTTTTCATACTTTTCAGCTCTAACGGGGGAGAGTATTCATTCACTCCCTTGGGTCTATCAGGAAGCAGATGAAACTATTCATTCTTTTCAAGACACCTAAAATCTTCTTTTATTCTAACTAAGAATTCTGCTTCAAAAAGTTACTCTTCTGGAAGGTTCCAGGAGCACAAAAAACTAATGGGGATCACAGAGAATCTCCTGGGAATATCCTCTGTACAACAACAGGCTCTCAATCAATCCTGCTGACAGAGGAAGAGATCTAACATAACGCATAGTAAGAAGAAAGGGAAAAGCTGAAGTAATAGCTGCTCTGTAGTTATTTTCTGCCTTGGTGAGCACTGGAAAACCAAGCATAAGTAACTCCAGAAGGCAATCTCACCAGGATTTCAGATGCAACACATTCAGAGCTTTGATTGTAACCCTGCAGGTTTTTGCATGTGACTAGTCTCATTACCGCGATTAGAAACACATACCTAGGTACTGGTCCTACTCTACAGGAAAAGAAATTTGCAGGATTACTGTTAAGACAGATGGACACACAAGACAGCACCTGTATAACAATTTTAATTTCATATTCATTATTTAAAAGGCTCCTAACAACCAACAGAAGTGGGAAGAACAGCTTCATCCAGCTTTTCAGAGCATGTCCAACACGAGCAGTTGCAAGGATGGGAGTCCCATGCTGCCCTTTGGGACCTGGCAGGAAGGAGTCGCAGGCCAACAGCTGGCTAGCTGTCCTGCGCACTGGAAAAGACTCTCCCATTTTAACCCCTCTTCTGCATCACTTTAGTTCTACTTCTTCCAATTAAACTATTTAATTTTGGGGCCATGTTAATGACATCCTTTCCTGAACACCTGCAGCTCTCTCAGGGGTCTGTCCTATCCTTTAATGATTCCCTTCGCAGGTCATTATCCTCAGAGTTGCACATGAATGAGATTTCTCGCACTTGCAGAAGCCTACTTGTTCCCTTGAGTTCAACTGGCCCAATTCCTGACTTAAAAATAACCACCCCAACCTAACACCTAAGCCCAAACATTGCAGCATCTCCTGAGAGGCAGCCATTTACTTATACCCTGGGCAAGCTTCTTCGTTTTCCTCATGTGTCACGTAACTGGGGGGTGAAAGTCAAACAGGCCATTTATAATACTCAAAATTTCATGGCCCTTTGTAAGCTCTTTCATTTATACATTCTAAAATACATAAGCACTTAAATCCCAGCCTCCCGATCCCTCAATATTGTCAACAGAACTCCTTCAGTTTCTTTAAGTAGCTGCATGTTGCTGGACGGTATTTACAGGTACCTAAATGCTCATGATTGTTTGCCTTCTACAATTAGATTGTGTAATGACCAGAAGCACTAAGAAAAACCTACTTCTGCCTGAGCAAATCTCAACCCCCTTCTCATACCTTCCAGTTCCCATCATTTCTGCATTTCTTGGTTTATTAATGGGGCCAAGGATCACACTTCAGACCAGACAACAACCTGTTTGGCCAGCATCCTGGGTCCCCAAGAAAACCATGTTAAATAAGTATTAAAAAATG